>NC_088350.1:20360000-20555000 GCF_036884655.1 Musa acuminata AAA Group
TTTGATAATTTATCATAATTGACAGGCAATATTTTGCACTATATGCTGAAGCATGTTTTGAGAAGTTTGGAGACAGAGTGAAGCACTGGATTACAATCAATGAACCACGTCAAACAGCTGTGAATGGATATGGTTATGGTTTCTTTGCTCCTGGAAGATGTGAAAATTCATCTGCGGAACCTTATTTGGCTGCTCATCACCAACTTTTGGCTCATGCAGCTGCTGTTGCTGTATACAGGAAGAAATTTAAGGTGTGATCTCTGATCAGTATACCTGCATTTCTTGGAGAAATATTTGTTTCTTGGATAAGCATTTAACATGTTTTGACTACATGTGTAAAATTGAAGCACTTAACAGGATTTAATACCATTCTTCAGTGGTAGAAAATAGTGACATGAATTCTTTCTTGGTATTAGTGATTCTGTTGCATAATCTTACAATATGAGTTTAATAGCCTTTACTTGTTCCAGGATGCTCAAGGTGGTGTAATTGGCCTGACAATTGATTGTGAATGGGCAGAGCCATTTTCTGACAAGTTGGAAGATAAAATTGCTGCTGATACGTGGCTGGACTTTCAACTTGGATGGTAAGTTTTCTTCAGTTCCTTTTGGGTATTAAATATTTTCAGATAGACTTGCCTCTTTGGATTGTTTTTGTTATAAAACCCAAATAGGAATCACCTCTGTTATCCTGTGCTGGAGCTTCCTTATTGTGAAATGCTGAAGTTTGTTGCTGAAATTTGCTGTTGATACTTATTCTAAGATTCATTAAATCTCTATTGTTTCTAATAAAGATGTCATAGGAAAAAATTATTACAAGCAATAAAATGATATTTGCTGGGTTATAGTGTGATTGATATCTTGCCCTAAGTTGAGATCACTTGCAGGAAAAGATGTGTATCACCAACCCCAAATATTTATCCTCTTATGATTGCTTGTTGTTATGCTCTATTATGTTTGCATCTAGAGACAACACTTTCGTGTTTGGACCTTATGATCCCAAAATTAGGCATCTTGAATGTCTCTAGTAACATCACCAATGTTGGTCCCATGCCTGGATGAAAAAGGTGGAGGGTTGCATTAGGTCACTAACAACCAACATAAAACAATGTCAGATCTCATGAACATATATTTTAATCGATTTCAGTATAGAGCTAGGTCATCACCCCGGGAATGATGCAAGACTCTTTCAAACCCTAGATATCCTGAATTAAAAAGGGTGGGCTAGGAGGTCGCCTGGAAATGACCCATCACATTGGTGCCCGGATGTGGTGCCAAGTAGGCAAGAGTTCTCATATTGTTTTGGGCTAATGAGAGTAAAAAAGTTGGTCTAAGAACTGAGGATTAGGCTAGCAACTTGGAATATAGAAACACTTACAGGGAAGGAATTCGAATTGGTGGACACTATGACCAAAAGAAAAATAAATATTATTTGCTTACAAGAGACTAAGTGGATAGGAGAAAAATTTAGAGAGATTGATAGTACTGAATTTAAAATTTGATATATTAAAAAGTTAAGCATATAAATGGTATAGGAATTGTTATTAATAAGGATCTTAAGAATAATGTTCTAAATGTAAAAAGATTTGAAGATAGAATTATAGTTCTAATATTTATGAAAGGACAAGATATTTTGAATTTCATTAATGCTTAGGCTCCTCAAGTCAGACTGGATAATCAAACTAAAAAAGAATTTTAAGAAAACTTAGGTGATATCATTCAACCAAAAAACTTATAATTGGATGAGATTTGAATGATCATGTAGGAAAAACATATGATGAAAATAAAGGGGTGCATGAGGGCTTCGGTTATTGAGAGAAACGTTGGTGGTATGATTTTAGATTTTATAACTTCATATAATTTTATAATTATAAATGTTCACTTTAAGAAGAGAGATGAATATTTAATTACTTATAAAAGTGGCCAAAATTGTAGTCAAATAGACTTTTTTCTCACTAGAAAGGTAGATAAAGTTAATTTTAAGAATTATAAAATTATACTTGACAAAAGTTTGATGAATCAACATAGTTGATTGTATTAGATATCTACTATAGGAAATTGAATAAGCCAAAGATAGTCAAAGAATTATTAAGACTAGATGGTAGAATTTTAAAGATGATAATGTAAATACCTGTAAGAATAAGATGGAAATGGAAGCGACTTGGAACTTAGATGAGAATGATATTAATATTATTTGAACAACGATGACTAATAAGATTAGGAGCTTAACAAAGAAGATTCTTGGTGAAACTAAACATAGAGGTGTAACTTTAAAAGAGAGTTGGTGGTGGTGCGAATAAATTCAAAAAATAATTTTTACTAAACGATCATGTTTTAAAGATTGAAAAATTATAAAAATTATAAAAATGAGAAAAAATTTAAAAGATATAAAGAATCTAAAAAAGAGGCTAAAAAAGCGATTAATATGATAAAATATAAAATTTATGATAATTTTTATAACAAATTAGGTACTAAAGATGGTAAAAAAGATATATATCAAATTTATAAAGCTAGGGAAAAAAGGTATGAGGATATAGGTAATATAGATGCATTAAAGATGAAAATCAAAGAATACCTATTAATGATAATGAGATTTAAGGAAAGATGAAAAATTATGTTTATAAATTATTTAATGAATATTCTACATAGGACTTAGATTTAGCGATAAATAATAGTGGTAGATTTAATAATCATAGATTTATTCGTAAAATTAGAACTAATGAAGTAAAAGACACATTAAAGAAGATAAAAAATAGCTAAGAATGTGGGGCCTGATGGTGTCCGTATTGAGGTTTGAAAAAGTTTAGGGTACAAAGGAGTAGCTTGGTTAATTAGGTTATTTAACAAAATTATAAGACTCAGAAGAATGCTTGATGAATAAAAAAAAAGTTTTCTAGTGCCAATTTACAAAACTAAAGATGACATATAGAATTGTTTAAATTATAGAAGAATTAAAATCATGAGTCATACTATGAAATTTTAGGAAAGAATTATCGTAAGTAGAATAAGGCTTAAAATAAATATCTCTGAAAATCAATTTGGTTTTATGCTTGGAAGATCAACCATAATTAATAAAAAATATAGGGAGAAAAAGAAAGATTTGCATATAGTTTTTACTTTTTATTGACTTAGAGAAAGCTTATGATAGAGTTTCTAGAGACTTACTATGGTAAGTTTTAGAAAAAAAATTAAACAAAAAAAAGTTTTAGAAAAGAAAGGTGTATCCACTAATTATATTGATATTATTAAAGATATATTTGATAATATAGCTACTAGTGTTAGAATTATAGAGAGTGTATCTAGTAAGTTTCCTATTAGCATAAGATTACACTAAGGATCCACTTTAAATCCTTGCCTTTTCTTATTGATAATGGATAAACATATTAGTCATTTACATGATTTTACTCCCCGGTATATACTATTTGCTAATGATATTATATTAGTTGTTAAATGCCTAAGTGAAATTAGTTATAAACTTGAGCTATGGAGACAAGCTTTAGAATCTAAAAGTTTTAGATTAAGTAGGACTAAAATTAAATATATAAAATGCAATGTTAGTGATCCTAAAAATAGATAAGAGAATATTATTAAATTGGATGGACAAGAAGTCTCTTTAAGTAAAAGCTCTAGGTATCTTGAATCAATTATTCAACAAGATGGAGAGCTCGATGAAGATATTATTCATAGAGTAAAAACAAGATAGTTAAAATGACGAGGAGTGTCAGGATTCTTGTGTCATCATTGGATACCTTTGAGATCAAAAGAAAAATTTTATAAGACAGTTGTGAGACTAACAATACTTTATGTCTCTGAGTGTTGGACAGCTAAAAAAAAACATATACAAAAAATTTGTGTTACTGAGATAAGAATGTTGAAATGGATATGTGAAGTTACTAGG
This sequence comes from Musa acuminata AAA Group, assembly GCF_036884655.1. Lineage (NCBI taxonomy): Eukaryota > Viridiplantae > Streptophyta > Magnoliopsida > Zingiberales > Musaceae > Musa > Musa acuminata. The sequence continues at coordinate 20,363,898 of NC_088350.1, forward strand.
AAAGATAGGAAAAGAAATATTTTGATTTGTGAATAACTAGTATCGTTTCGATAAAGGATAAGATGAGAAAAAATCATTTAAGATGATATGAGCATGTGCTAAGGAGATCTTTTGATGTGATAGTTAGAAGAGGTACAATAATTAATATTAGTAGTATAAGAAGAGATAGAGAAAGACCTTAATAGAAACTACAAATAAAGATTTAAGTACTCTGAACTTAACTAAACATATAGCTTTTTACAGACCTCAATAGTAACAAAAGATCCATGTAGCCAACCCCAAATAATTGGAACTTATAGTTTTGTTATTGTGTTTATTGTTAATGCCTCTAGTCATATAAAGCTTTGTTGTTAATGATTTATTGTGCTAGCTTTGTTGCTTCATTCTAACTTACATTAACAATAACAATGTTATAACTCATACCTATATAGGCCTTCCATGTTATCCATGTTAAAAGCTATGATTTCCTAATTACTTAATTAGTTCTTAAGCATTGTTGTATTCACTACAGTTTTCATGTTCTCAATTGAACCCACTACAGTAAAGAATTATGGAAATTTTGATATATAATAACCAATATTTATCTAAATGGAAGTTACAGGAATTTTTTAGTAAATTTTCATTTAACTTTGCGTTATTAATCTATTATTCCATATCGGTGTATGTTATATGTATGGACTTATTGTCATATATATATATATATATATATATATATATATATATATATATATATATATATATATATATATATATATATATATATATATATATATATATCTCAGTAAAAGCTTATAGCCATCTAGAAATTGACTTGCACCTTTGGAGTTTATTTTGCTAATAAAGAACCTTTGGCATTTGAAACTCCGAAGATCCCGTTTCATTTTACACATAAAACTTCTTGTATCATAGAAGTTCTCTTTTGCCAAAAAGAAAAGGGGAATACTCTTACTTCTCATTCCCCAAATAGATTTAATTAGTGATTTTCTTGATACGTGAGTTTCAGAAATACAAATTTTATGCAATGTTGGTTTTTAATACAAATTATTTATTCTTATGGTCCTACCTGATTCATTTTGAAGGTATTTGGATCCAATTTACTATGGGGACTACCCCTTGGCCATGCGTGAGCGTGTAGGAGATCTGCTTCCAAAATTATCAGAGGCAGATAAGGAGTTACTGCAGAATGCAACTGACTTTGTTGGTCTGAACCACTATACAACCAGATTTGTTGCTCATGCAGAAAACCAAAGAGATATTCATTTCTATCAAGTACAAGAATCAGAGAGGATAGGTATTTACATCAAGATCTCCAATAATTTTTCTTATTATGGTTTTCTTATGTACATTGGAAGAAATTTAGTTCCAGAACGTTCTCTGATTCTTTGCCAGTTCAATCCGAAATGTTCTTTAAATACAGCATTTAAAATATAACAAGAGGGCATTGCTTATAATAAATCTTTTGTAGTATCCTTTGTTTCCATTTTCTTACATGAATATTTAAAGACTAGGCTATTGTTTTGACTTTTGAGTGTGAACCAGTTAAGTCTGTTTTGGTGAAACAGCTAAATGGTACAGTGAACAAAAATAATTCAGCTACATGTCAACTTTGTCGATTTTAATGCCTTTTTTTTATTGCTATGAAACAGCTAAATGGCAAAGTGGTGAACCAATTGGTCAAAGGGTAAGAAATATCCTTCCATCGTTCTCTATCATACAAATTCAGGACACTTTTATATTCGTTGGTTTTGTACAGCAATGAGTTATTAAAAAATACTCTTTTTCATGTGATAACCATTGTACTAGAAATATGAGCAACTTTGTTTAAATAAACTGTATGTTTCAGGCTGCATCAGAATGGCTCTACGTAGTTCCTTGGGGCTTCCAGAAGGTTCTTAACTATATAGCAAAGCGTTACCACAATCCTCCATTATATGTCACCGAGAATGGTTATCTCCTGACTCTTTTAGCCATTGATTCCTTGTGAATTTTGAAATTTAAATGTGTGGATGTAAGGAATTGGTACTGTTATTTCCAAAGGTTCTATAAATAGTTGCCTCACCCATAAAGCTCATACTACTTGGTCTCTTGCATGGTAATAAAGATTTTATGCAGATTGCTGCATACATTGTAGTCAATGACCCAAAATGAATGGCCTCAAAATAATCAAATGACACCTTTTGCTTTAAGAATAGACATCCACAGCATCAAATATGTATTCTTTCTTTAATCTTGTTTAACAAGACTGGTAAAAAATTCTGAATGTACACAAAGTTGTTTAACTTGGCAGCTATAGACAAAGATAACATGAAACAGTGTTCTACTTATTTAGTTTCATTGAAATGACTACAGTTGCATTTCAATCAATTTACACATGTCAATAACATTCAGTGATGAAGTTATAGTTAATTGAATCTTAACAGGAAACTATTACTTTTTTGGTTACGTTGTTTCCTCTTAAAAATCAGGTAAATTTTATATAATCAGTCATGCTACTGCATCTTGAAAGAAAACTCCAAATCTGTTCATGCTTTTCTTTAAGTTACCATGTTATAATTAATCAATCTCCTTTATTGACAGGCATGGATCAAGAAGAAACCGAAACAGCAAGTCTTGAAGAGGTCCTAGATGACAAAATGAGAGTCGGATACTATCAGACATACCTTGCAGCAGTTGCACAAGCAATCAGGTACATTATAATAGATGCATCTCCTTCTAGACCATTTTGTTTAAACAATTTTTTTATCAAAGGTAGTGGTCTGTGATCTAGATTGCATTCACGATTGAGATCATAAATTGTTTGTGATCTGGAACATTCAAACCAGTGTTGCAATAATCCTAACAGGAAAGGGGAAGGGGAAAGGAAAGGAAAAGACACACAAAACCATTAACTTCTTTTATAGACTTTTATGGGGCTTCAAAATTGTCACATGCATACAATTATGATTAATTACATTTTATTACAGTTTTGGTTAATCTTACAAAAGTTTAATCCTTGAATATACATGCATCATTCTTTATGTGATTGATAAAATACATTTTAGATAAACATATGCTGTTTGTATTAGATGTGTTCGTGTTGTCTTTAGTGAACATGTATTCCATGACAATTTAAGAGTTCAATCTAGATGGAGTTATTAAAGAATTATACATGTCTGTGATTATTATGCTGTGAGAATTTTGTCATAGCCATGCACATCCATTAATTTCGTCAATAACATTCCTAGACAGTACAGTCATAAGGTATATAAAACTAACATTTGACTGATTGAGCAGATATAATCATCTTATCTAGCGTGTTTGGTGCAGGGATGGTGTTGATGTTCGTGGATATTTTGCATGGTCATTCTTGGACAATTTTGAGTGGGCTGAAGGATATACTAAAAGGTTTGGACTGGTCTACGTTGATTATAAGAATGGTCTTACAAGGTACCCAAAATCATCAGCACTTTGGTTTTCAAGCTTCTTGAAGGCTAATGAGCAAGATGTTGTGAAGGAGATCAACCAAGCCTAAGACCTAATGCTAAGATGTGAACACACTTGGAATCTCATCTCTTCATGTACTATGCAGACAATGTCTTATATAGTCTCTGCTCAATTGATCATGCTACTTGACTGACATGATTAAGTTTGTTGGGACTTTATCTGCTTGTTATGGTTGTTGATTTGGGCAGTAAAATTCCTGAGATACATTAGCCTATATTAGATAAACATATTGGCTTAGATGTGAAACTTCAGTTTTCTGGGGCTAATGTATCTCCGATTATCCAACAACAAGAAGCTGAAATGTCTCAACTATTTGGGGCAATTATACATTAGGATGTTTTCATCTCAAATAATTGTTGACAAAATGGGAAAGAAAGCATTGGCTGTGGCCATGCAATTTCATCTGGTATTTCTGTACATATCAACTGCATGTTGAATTTTCCATGTGGATTTCGTCTTCTTACTCGACAAGCATGGATAAAGAGTTTGATACTGAACATAAGGGTTAACAAGCAAAGTTGTGATGGAACTTAGATAGCATAAGTAATGTCAGATGGATAATGTGCATTGAGACTGTATTCATTTTGATACAATAACATGACATGTAGATCATCAAGAAAATCGATTGCATCAAATTCAACATTAAGTATCAGCAATTGTGGCTGATAAAATGTGACCAGTAGAACAAATTTGTCTTTTGTAGCTGATCATTATTAAGATACCAATTCGTGCTACTGATTCATGGGTTGGAAGCATATCTTCTCTTTGTTCGTTACATTTTTGTTTTCAGATACAAGTACCCCTTTTTTCCCCTAAAAAGCTGTACTGTTAGTATGTTGCCTACTTTATGATATCTCAATTCGGACAATTAATTCAATTATATGGTTTTAGCCTTTGACATGCCTATCTCTTTTGGATGCAAGTGTCTTTTTCCTTGAAATGTTTGCTGTGCCAATATTTTGTTCTTTTTTGCAATCCACATAAATCCAAATAATCCTAATTTGACTTCTTGTATTTTTTAGCTAAATCTTTAAGGATTTATCTTGTATAGGAGCTCTAAACATTTGGCTTCTTGAGTTGATGGTGTATGTATTTCTGTTGAGGTGAATCTAAATATACAAAGAGCAAAATAAATTTCTTAAAGTTGCCAAGAAGAAACTACAAACACTATTGACAAAAACATCCATCACATTGACTTGTATGATGATTGTTTTAATTGTGGCATTTAAGATTGCTTTCATTATAGACTTGGAATAAGAATTTTAGTAAGATTATTTGCAATAATTTGTCCAATAATCTTGTTTTGTATGATTTTTGGCTAATTTTGCATAGTATATGATTTAATCAACAGATTAGATATAATAAAATATTCTTTTATAAGGTTATTAACTTATACCAAAATTTATAATACGACTTATTACAATATAATATTGGATAATATTTACCGTATAGACAACTTTGCATAAGACATGTGCTAGTAGTTCTTTTTAATTTTTTTTTTATTTTTTTAATTTGGTGTGCACCAGCACTAATTGATAAATATCGACACACCGTATGATATCAGAACCTTGAAAATTATAAATACTAATGTGAGTATAGAGAAATAATAACTTGGTAAATGGCTAAGCAACATGTGAGGATTCATAAGCTTTTTTTTAAATAAAAGGATGAGTTGGTGCTATCATTCCTCACAGATCAAAAATTTGTGTAGAGATCTCAAATGTCATTTTTTTTTTTCAACAATAAATATGAATCAGAATATAAAAAGTACACAGGATGATGCTTCAATTGTGTATTTCAACTGTGAACAAGAAAATGTACACTGTAGCAGATGGTTGTGTTTATCATGTACATCTGCAGGAAAACATGATGAGGCCTTCCACCTTTTCTCATTATTTCCTGCAAATCAATGATGACATCTTGTCAAATGAAACAAAAGACAGTAACCAACTACAACAGCATGACTGGAAAAAGGCAGATGAATTATGTTTGGACTGTGGATACAACCATAATGAGTGCTTAAGAAAGCCTCAAACAGCTACCTGGAGCTCTTGGATTCATACATGAGATGAAGAGGTACCCAACTAGCAAAGTTTAGGAAAAATATGTAGTTGATGACTAAACCTGATAATATATTAGGTGCAACACAGGGAAAACATAGATCACAAGATAAAAAGCATTTTTTTTTTTTTTTTCATCCAAGTGTTATCCAAGACCAATTCTATGCTATATTCTTTTTTAAATAATAACAAGAACTTTTTTGCCTTGTAATTAAGTTTGTAGTTGGAAAAACAACATATACTTGCTAAGCATTTTATTCAAGAATATGTCTTGCATTATATATTCAATTATGCAAAATACATGCCTATCAATACCCAATATAATAGTAAAGGTAGGACAAATAGTTATAAAACTAGATGAGAGAGAATTGTGCTATTGATCTAGATCAACCGAATGCACTATTTTGTTTCAAAAAAGATCCCCATAAAAGGCTTAACTTTCTTTTGTAAAGTGTCCAAAGGAATGAATCATAATTCTTTTTTTAAGAAAAATGAATCTAGTGGACAAAGCTAAGGAGTGTGGAGGGGGTCAATGCATGGTGTCTTCACCTGTCTATCAATAGAGAAACTACATGATCACTTTCTCATTAATAACATAAGAAATATTCAAGAATGCTCATATATTTTCCCACATGAATCCTCATCTTCTTGAAGTACATGAATGAGTGCATACCAGGGGAGTTTAAAGGTCTCTTTCCAACTTCCCTGCTGCTTAGAACAGGCAGCATAGATTCTATCAAGTCGAACAATTATCTCCGAAAAGGTCGGTCTCGCAATAGGCTCGGGATCCCAACACTCTTCGATCAACCTGCCATGATAAACAGACGATTTGATAAACAGATCTCCTACCAATATATTGTTTTTTTTTTTATGTAGTCGATCTTAAATTATTGAAACAAATAATAGGATGATATGATTATAGTGAAGCTAAGACATCAATTATTTAAGATCAAGAAAAGAAGCGATATATAATACTAACATTTCCTAAGCTAGAGAAATACTTTGAAGCAAAAGATCACATAATTTTTGGTTCCACATTTAATTAATATGGCAAATATTCATACACATCAGGTTCTAAAATTCTCAGTTTCTGAAAAACACACCAAGAATTTAAATGTATTACATGGAAAAAAGATGTTTTAAGAAGTGATAGAAAGGGGGGCACATAAAAATATCTTATGTTTTGTAAGGCATGGACACAAATACCAACTTTAATGCCATGGAATTTGTTGGGCATTAATGCATATGCCACAAGTCTAAGGGAGGGATACATGTATGCAGAAAAACCTAAAGAATACTTAACCTGATAAGCTATTTAGTAGTTTGATTCGTGAATTCTAGCATGTAATACACGACAAATGCTAAGGTTTCAGGTTTTTTATTTGTTTGTAGAAGATAATATCTACTAAATAATTTGAATTTATTTGAAGCATATTTCTCAGAAATTATATATGCATATTATGGAAGAAATCACATTGGTTTAGAAGAACTTTAATAAGTCAAACTTACTCCTTAACCTCTGGAGGATAACTTTTAGATTTGTTCTTCAATGGAGGTCTCATGCCTTTCAAGCAAATCAATCTTGAAGCTTCTTCTGGACTCTTTGGGTGGAAAGCTGGTGCTCCTTCGATCATCTGAAACCATCAAGTGAGGAAATTAACCGTGTTTGGATCTCTAGATCAATAAATGAGAACCAACCCATAAAATTGATGAAAATTACCACAGAATTATCTTAACTATGTTAATCAACTAATATAATTTATATTGAATACTACTACATGAGGTTCCAAAATCGAGAGGTAAAATGAAGACATACAATTTGTTAAAAAAAAGCAGGAAATGATCCAAAATATTATCCCATGGCAAGGAAATTGACACAAATATTTCAAATAGATGAAAACAGAATGAACAAGCCACCTACCTGATAGTAAGTACCAGTTAACCAACATGATCAAGAAGATACTTTGGATCATGGTTCACATATAATACCTATGCATTTCCCTAGAGATTGAAACAAGCTTTCATCATTACTAATAAACTGGCAATGAGTTGCATGCTATATTTCTTGTTTACTGCAAGTCATTTTTTGGATGATAAGAAGACTGCTACTATGAATCTCTTGTCATCATTGACCTATATAAAAAATTATATTTTTAGTTAAATTGAGAATATCTAAATCTTTATTTATAGTTTCTAATAAAAATTTTCTAGTTCTCCCTCTATCTCTCCTCGTATCACTAACATTTTAAGAAATTTTAAGAAAGACTGTTGCAGAAAACTAAATTCCAAACTGTGCAGATAAAATACTTCTAAAGACTTCAACAAACCTCATACAGAATGAGACCAAAAGAGAATGCATCAACGCTCATATCAAAGATTTCGTCCTTGTAAATTTCAGGTGCCACGTACAAGCCTGCCAAAATAAGTGTAATCTTTGAACTGTAAGATTACTGATTTGTAACAAGCAATATCTCTCCTATGCTCTATGCTCCTGTCAAATAAGGTCTGCAATTATTCACTGACGATATGAAATAAGTTTCACTCATTGTTTTCACTAGTAAAATGCATAAACTTATGCAGAAAACCATTTTCAACTTTGGAAGGGTTTCAATCTTGAACACCATGACCTTGCAGGCACAGATACCATTCAACCTAGTGGCTTTTCCTGTATGATCATCCATTGGAGTGTTTAAAGACAGCACTCCCATAAATTAGGCTAAAACAAGTGTTGAAGTGTGGCTCCTGAAAGCTCCAGTAGCTAACATGAAACTTTATTTGTTCTGCTCTATGTGATAATTTCCCAAGTTATAAAAGAAAAGAGCTATCTTTTTGTTTTGAGAGGCCAGAATAGGGATTGGTACCAGCATCAGTAATTGGGATTGAAAGGGGATTACATGACTGGGATCAGTAAGATCGATCAGATAGAAACAATGATATCAAAAGCAGCCAAAAAAAATCTAAAATAAAGAATACAATGATAAAAAGATTATAGGAACAACATTAATTATACATTAAAAAACTTCATGAAATATTTGACTTTCTTAAAAAAACACATATGTCCAATAAAAACAAAAGATTCAAAATATATCCTCTTGTGATGTTCAAGATAAATGATGCAACCCATTGTATCTCAGTGTTGATTGTAATGCAAAGACTATTACAGTAAAAAAACTTATTTAAATAGAGTGTCCTTCTTTAGGATTTTCAATTCAAATTTTAATTTGAACAGATAGCCTTCTTAAGGATTTCACTTCATCCTCTCATTTTCTCTCCTGATAATACTTCCTCTCTGTTTGACCAACAGCTAACAATAAAATTAACAACAATGTGAACTATGTATACAATGGTTTCAGTGAATAACAAACACAACAGTATTACCATCTCCTCTATATCGGGGTCATAGTCATGTGTCTCTTTTTAAACTTTGTTTTGTCTCCTATTTTTCTGTCAAGGTTGTCAAATTGTCTCCTTTTTAACTCTGATTGGGTTTATCGATTCTAGTCTTTTCCAACTAATATATGAATATAAGGCCAAGCAATTGGCTGAATCTGGATAACTCTTAGAAGATACCAATATGAATTGAGCTTATTGTGTATTCTAATGAAGATAATGAGAGATGATACTGATAAATACATGATGCAAAAGATTTCAGCTTAACGCAATCTAACAGTAAAAAAAATGTCTAATCCAATATAAGAATCTGATTGTCACACTTAATTAATTCTAATGTTGCCTCAATCAATTTTCTTGTCATAAGAATTGTAACATCATTTGCGGTATACTAGTCATTCTTAATACTAGTCTCTCAAGGATTAAGCATGTCAATCCTTTCCAATTCTATGAAGTTCTTTTCACAAATAGATTCAAAGTTACTAACATAGCCAAGGACTCGAGGCACTATTCTAAAAAGACTATTTTCTCTAAAGTGAAACTAAGAATATTGAAGATTGGAACTAATTTTTAAGAATGCCATTCTCATAAATGTCAATGTGAAGGAGTAGTTTGATCAATTTCTTCAACCTATATGCTTTTTATCTATCATCTAAAGGAACAATTACCCACCAAACATGTAAACAACTTTAGCATTTCAAGAAACAAAAGTCATCATTGTTGATGTCAATCAAGCCAATCACTGATAATCTGTGGAATTAAATTATTGTATCCCGTTGTAATACAGAAAATACTCACACAAGCATTTTTCACAAACAAGAACATATAGCATTCTTAAACAATACCTGCTATAATATCTATCATATGGAGCTTAAAGAACAGTCTTTAGGACAAGAAACACATATAGCATTCAAACATGTACCGACTGTAATTACCTCATGGATGTCTAAGTAATGGCAAAGAATCACTTCATAGTCTATGACAGTGTACAAATAAATTTTTAAACTTCAAAAGTGAAAGTTTCCTGTCAAACTGTGCAATTTTGGCTGAAAGCAATACTTACTCAAGCTGTTAATTTTAGTTTTGGAATCTGCCAATTTTGATTTATCAGATGAAATTTTTGATAACTTCATTAATCCAAAACCGGCCACCTTCAATTGCCCCCCACAATCGAGCAAGATATTTCTGGCACCTTACCAAATTTCAAATATTAAAGTACAATACAAAAACAAATAAGTAAACATTGATGCAGAATAATATACGCATGAAAATGAGCTCACATCTTCATTGGTTCATCTTACTTTGGTTTTAAATCGCAATGAATGATTGGTTCTGGCTTACATTGATGAAGATAATTCATACCCCTGAATATGAAACAACAACCACAGCATCAATAAAGCCCTCCATGTTATTAAAAGTAGAGGTCTTCAATACAAATTTAGAGACATGCAATCAAACAAGAGCAGTTAGTATATTTCACACTGACTTTGATGATATCAACTTGTAAGAATCCACCTTATTTTAGGGATATTTTACTAGATACTTAACTACATTGTTGGCTTTTAAAGCACAGTTAATTACAATTATTATTTATTGTTTATTGTTAATCACAGTGCTAATTATCAGCTCATTTGACACCATAAATTGTAAGTCATTACATCTCTTGCAAGGGGTACCACATGTGACCTTTGCTTCTCAGCTCATTTGACACCATAAATTGTTGTCATCACATCTCTTGCAAGGTGTACAATATGTGACCTTTACTTCTTTCTAACTAAATATTGTAGTTGTACATGACATCTTTTTGCTTGCAAAGGTAAGGCTATATATAGTGATCCTCCCGAGACTCACATTGGCTGAAGTGACGTGCACTACGAGCTCCTTCATCATCATGACAAGCACCTTGTGGCCAATGGAATTTGAAGTTTGATAAACTTTTAAATTTGGAGTATCATATTTGCAGCTAGTGTCTAACCATGATCCTTTTTCATTCGAAGACTGGAATTATAAATCAAATGAAGGTAAAATGTTAACAAAAACAAAGGGAGATGTACTTAGTCTTGTCATGACAAGAAAAAGGACACTTGTTAGTGTAGCACTTCACTGCCCTGAAGGAAAACTACACATTATCTCTTAAACATCAACTAAAACTTGAATGATTGGTGGGGGTGCAACTATGTTAGAGAAAAGATCCACAGAGTCGGTGACATCACTAGCTTCCACAAAGTCTTAAATCCAATTTTCTGAATAAAACATATGATGAATTATTAATTCCAAAACTTATAGCAAACAATTGTAGGAACTTACTATTAGCTTTGTACAGTCTTTAAAGTAGGTTATGACTTACCTGGCAATTTCAAGAGCAAATCTAAGAACTTTATGGGGCTGTAGACGTCCTTTCTTTTGAAGATAGCTCCCTAAGTCACCCTGAATTTCAACGAAAATACTCCAGACATTATGATCAAGAAAAAATGAAGAATCCTCGTGGATAAAATATTATGATAACCTTGTGGTGAGACAACAATTAGAACTAAGAGGCTCATATAGAAAGGCAAAAAGGATATAAACCATGAGGCAAAGAAACATGATGGTACAGAAATATTCGAACACACTGGACTCATAAATAACTTACATTTGACTGATACTCCGAAACAATCATCATAGGTACATTTTGGGTTACAGCTCCTACAAACTGAACCACATTAGGATGCCGGACCTTTTGTAACAGATTCAACTCATGCTTGAAAGAATTTCTGTAGATGAGAAACATCTTAAAAAGTGTAAGAACAAAGAATCGAGAGGATGCAAGAAACTAAATGTAACACTTTGTGAAGTCTAATATACAAGAACAGAAGTGATGCTGAAATATCAGGTGGTCATTAGTGGAATAAATACAACATTGAATTTGCCACATGTAAATGACAGAAGCAAGTCATAATTTGATCCAGAGAACTTCTGAAATATAAAAATGGTTGGCCACCTATTCTTATTGCACAAATAATAACAGCTATCTTAAAGAATAGAAAAGTAGGTTAAGAATTTACACACTGTCTGGATCTGAATGGCTTTCCTTGTCAAGGATTTTCACAGAAACCTTAGTACCATTCCACTTAGCAACTTGATAAGTACCCTGACAAAATGTTGAGCAAAGAAATAAGTAAAGTTTCAACTGCTAATCAGATAAACCATCATATGACTTAAAGAAGCATCAACAAACCAATATGCGAGGAATCCATACGGATAACAGTGTGGTTCTATTGCAAGATAAATTCAGCTTGTACAATGAAAATATATAAGAGTTGGAATGCACTAAATCAAGAAATCAAAGCTCAAACACTAGAAATGATTTTTGCTGCAACAACAGTACCTTATTCAACACACTAAATTCATTATTTGCATACCATATTGACCTGTTATGGATCAACATATATCAAGTTTCACTAGCATAGAAGAACAGCCACATAGCACTCACATGTATAATCGGGCACCTTTTTTGGCCAGACTACAAGTCGCAATAGAGTCAAACTCTGTTTCTCACCAAACACTCTGTTGTTCCATCCAAAGTACAGAAACTAGATGAAATCTTGATGCGAAGTAGGAGATCATAACTACTAATTTTTGTTCCCCAAAATAAGTAGAATTTATGCTGAATATGCTGTTCAAAGCAAGGTGGTTACGCAGGGAAAAAAGTGACGAAAACATGCCTTTAGGGCCTCTTCACCTCGTCTAATCTGTATCTCCCCTGGATTTAGCTCATACTCTGGAACTTCTTGGGAATCTGACACAGCCATGGGAGTCCTCCAGGTTTTCTGCAGAATTAACAAGAAAGAAAATTAGGAGGTTCTTTCTCCTAATTAAAAGAAAAAAATGTCTTAGAGGGACCAGAAAGAATACCGGAGCTTTGGCTCCTCGAGCTCTTAAGATGTTGTAGACTTCAACATTGCCATAGCACTTGGCATCTGCAGCAGCCTACTATGCAGCAAAATTGTTATATAGTGTAAAATCCCCAAATTAAATCAGATATCACCGAAGAGCATGAACTACTTCAATTTGGGTCGCTTGCAATAGGTTTAGCGAAGGCTCGTTGTTTTTCTGACCTAATACTAATGAACACATGGAAGCAAATGAGAAATCATAAGCAGAAAGGTGGGATTTTTACCGTGCTGCCCCATCGATCCCTGGCATCTACGTTGACTCTCCAGCTCAGCAGCAGCTTCACGACGTTGACATGCCCCTCACACGCCGCTATATGCAACGCCGTCCTGCCGTCCAGATCGATGCTATTCACATCGACGCCGCACCTGAGGAGCTCTTCCATCCCCTTGAAGTCCCCTCGGCTGGCCAAGAAAAGGAGCTGCATGGTGGAATCCAGGTTCTCTGGCACCGTGAGCTCCTCCCTGGCGGGGCTGCTGCTCCTGCGGTTCGGGTCGAGCGAGGACTGCCGCCCGAAGCTGAACCGGATCACGTTGCTCAGCCGATGATCGAAGGAGCGGTTCCGCTGGAAGGTGAACCGACCGCTTCTCCTCCCGGAGCCCCCGGAGAGCTGCCGCGAGACGACGCGGTTGAGCTGGGGGGACGCCTGCTCCATCTCCCTCGATCAAAGGAAAAGGCCCAACCCCACTAATCAAGAAGACAGACCAAAAAACGAATGGAAAAATCACATCTTTGGAAGAGAGTTTCGAAGGAGATCGGGATGCAGACCCCAGGTTCGATCGAGAACCAGGGCGGGGAGGAGACTTGGAGGAAGGCGGGAGGTCGAGGAGAAGGAATCGGGGTGGAAGTGGGTATGAATTAGCGGAGGGGAGGGAATGGAGGAGGAGTTGAGGTGGGGAGGAGATTGGAAACCCTAGTTTTCCGGAGGGAAGGGGAGGGAAATGTTACAGCTTTTATAGTTGGGAGAAAGCACCGCCAAATAACGGTAAGATTGAAGCCACAGCGCGCCATTTTTAAATCCAGAAATATATATATATATATATATATATATATATATATATTGAAGCCACAGCGCGCCATTAGTTTTGGGAATAATTGTAATCACTGATAATTTCTTCCTTAACATAAATTATTTTATATAAATGATGTATTACTTTATTATTAACTTGTATGTATACTATAGTTAAAGAAATGATTAAATTTGATTTCTTTAATCATATGGATAAGTTAAGAATTTTACTAATCAATTAAATTATTAATTAATTTATTTCCGAATGTGTGATTTGATTTTTAGGAAGTAAATAGTTTACATTCCATTTTGTTGTGTGAACTATAAGAAATAAATATTATATTTCTCTCTTTTATTTATGAATGAAAAAAATAAATTAAAAATAAGAATTAAATTATTACTTATCCTTTGGGGAGATATCATCTTCTCTTATATAAAGGGGAATACTCTTCTCTCATTCCTCACCGAGCCTAATAATGGAAGGATTAAGGAGAGGATTTTCCAAAGAGATGATATCGATGAAAGAATAGTCGAGGAGAGGTAAGATTATTTTTTTTTAAGTAGCTTTGATTCATATTTTGAAATCTTGATGTTGAGATTGTTATAATTTTATGATATGGTATTTTAATTTCAAATTTTTATTATTAATAAATAATGATAATTATTTTGTGATGTTAGAATGATTATTTGATTTATATTGATCTCTGAAGCTTAAGTAAATTTTAATATTGATTTAATTATTAAAATTATTATTTTTGGATTAGCATAATAGTTTTAATTTATTTAATTAGATATATCTATGTTTTTAAGAAGTATGTATGAATTTCTATAATATAATTAGTTTTAAATTTAAGATCATAAATTTAAAGTTTTAATTAATGGATTTGAGTCATTCTTTAATTGTTTTAAGATGATTTTAATTGGGATTTGAGTCAAGTTGATCTATTAGTCCAGATTGACTCAGCCTATGTGGTTTTGTATGATCTAGCCCATGTGACCAAGTACAGCTTAGCGCATGTGTCTAGGCATAGGTAAGAGTCAGCCCATGTGACAAGGTACGACCCAATCCATATGGTCAGGCATGACCCGACTCATGTAGCCATGTATGATCCAGTCCATGTAACTATATATATCCCAACTTATGCGGCTAGGTACGATCCAGTCCATGTGGTCCGATACGACCCCGACTCATGTGTCTAGGTACGACCAACTCGCGAGCCAAGCATGGCCTAGTTCAGTTGTAAGGTTCAGCTCAACTTATAAATAAGGCTTAGCTTAGTCTATGAAGTTAAGCCTGCCCAATTATGTGATTGGCATCATATACATCGTTGCTCCTCTATCTAGCCCGTTGTACCTTAACTCAACCTATTACTTGGAATAGACATATGCAGCGTATGTGACCCGTCTAAGACTTAGGTGGGTTGGTTTGATTTAGGCTAACACTATACGACATTGTCCAATTTCCTCTCCCTTTATTGGTTTAATCTCGTTAATTGATTAAATCAGACATGTTTAATTAATTAAAGTCAGTTTATGGTGGTTCCAGACTAACTTGACTAGTTTAAACCTACTTAATCTAATCGAGATCAATCAAATCTAGATTAGACCAATCTAGAGTGATTTTAGATCGATTCTATAAGGATTTAAGGTTGGTTCCATTAGATCATAATTGAATTGAGTTTGGTTTAAGTCAATTAAGCTATTCCAATTAGGGTTTTGATTGATTAAGGACTATTAAGGTATTGATGTTTCATGTCTTTATGATTTGATTAATTTAAAAGTTTTATTTAAAGTTATCATTTGAAAATGATTATTGGTTTTCTACTTTCTTAAGTTTATGATATTGATATGATTATTATCATGTAGTAGATATGACTATGCTAGTAGTTCACATTGGAAGTGTGACCTGTGAAATGAGCTACGAGCCCATCATAGTGCGGAGCCACCAATGAACACAGTCTAGCATATTTACATCAAGTATGGTCTCTCATAATATTTAATCATATTAATTTCTTGATGCATGCGTTAGTGAATGAATGAGTGTAAATGAATGATCATAAATATTTATGTATCCCTATCAAGGGTAAGTATGGCGGTTCCTTTCGAGGATTAGTGAGCCATCAAACGTGATGGTTAAATGGTTCCTCCATTCGTTGTTGGGAGGAATGCGTCTCCACTTGGACGGGTGAGGGATATCACTCCATTCGCTGTTGAGTGTGATATGGATTATCTCCATCCGTTGTTGGGAGGAATTCATCTCGTGGAATATGTTTATCCATCCACTATTGGGAGAGTGCATCATCGGGTGTGATGTACACCTTTGTTATCTAGTTATTATATATGTGTTGTATGTGGTTGATGCATAATTATGTTTATTATGTAAGAAATTATCATCGTTTTTTCGGTGCATAAGTTTTATGATGAATCGATATATTATCATTTCTTATTAAATTATTGATATTTGTTTATATTTTATGAATATTAAATATTATTTTTATGATTTTTCTGAGATTCCTACCAATATGTATGGTTGCTGATATGTTTTTATTTTATATTTATTTTCAGAGTTATCTACTACTTTGTAATAGATTTGAAGCTCGGGTGGAAGAGACTTGTGACCCTACCAAGAAGATGTGATCATTTTTTTAATAGAATATTTACTATTGTAAAGATAATGATTTGAATTCAAAAAATAAAAGTGAAAGTTTACTATATAAATTAAGGATAGTAAAATACTGATATATTATTCTTTTCATAAATATGGGATGTGACAATAATCCTACTAACTCAAATAGGGGCCAATTGGACCTTAATCAGGGCTGAATTTGGCCTGCTATTTAGCCCATTCAGTGACCTGGAGCCATGTCAGGTGGTGGCACCGCTAGGGCTAGCGGTAGAATCGCTTGAGGCTTGGCCTCCTAGAACTTGTTTGGGCAGTGGTACCTATAAGGATCGAGTCGGCACTAAGAGGGAGGGGGGTAAATTAGTGCTATCGTAAAACTTACATCGATTTAGAAATCTTCGTATGATTAAAACCAATATTCGAAAAGAGTTTAACTTGAAAGCATTCGTAAGCGTAGTGAATAAGTAAAATAATTTGCAATGAAAGTAAAGAGCTTAAAGTAAATGCAAACCGAGTTTTATAGTAGTTCATCATCGTGACCTACATCCACTCTTGATTCTACTACTAATCTTCCTTCAATAAGCAAAGATTAACTATCCTATTACACTTTTTTTTTCCTTTTCACATGCTCAGGAGAGGTGTGAGATTACAACTCTAAAAGAGATTACAACTCTAGGAGGAAGTGACTCACTAATCTAGAGCGATTATAACTTTTACTCAAGTATTCTTTCCTCCTCTTTTGCTCAAATTCGTGCTCTTCCAGGAATATCTGGGATATTTATAAACCTCAAATGACTTCAAAATTAGAGCCAAAAAAGGTTTCATCCTACGTTTTCTAGGTCCTAACGGTACCACCACCTATCTTGGGCGATACTACCGCCTACAATACTGACACTGGGCGATACCATCACCTAGACTAGTGTTACCACTACCTAACATTGTTTGGGAGATTATGTTTGGGCGGTACTACCACCTAGACTGGTGGTACCATCGATTGACACTGGGTTGTACCATCACCCAATCTGATGGTGCTATCGCCTAATATAGTCTCAGAGATTGTGTCTTAGAGATTGAGTCTCTAGCGGTGCAAACGCTTGGATCGACGGTGCCACTACTTGACCCAACATTTGGGTTACTGAATGGGCCTTTCTCTTGGCCCAAAATAGTCCCACTTTGGGCTTAATTGGCCCATAATTGAGTTGGAATGGTTACACCCTAAACCAACTCAATTATGACCTAAACTAACTCGATCTAGATAAATTATTACAAAGCATGAATCATCTATTGTCCGACATGTCACTGGTTCTTCCGGTGCTTCGTCCGATCCTTCGACGCATCGTTCTCTCCTTCGGCGTATTACCCAATTGACATGTTGACACTTGCAACTTCCGATCTCCTTAGCGCAATGTCTGATCCTTCGACCCGATACCCAAACTCATGGCACAAAGCCTTCTATCGGCACGTCGATCGATCCTTCGGCCCGACGTCTAATCTTCTGACATGTTTAACTCTGGTCTAACATTCGATTCCTCCTGCTTTAATTGACTTGTCTTTTCTGATCGAAGTTAGTCATGTGTCACTCAAAATGCAAATTAGATCATAATTTTATCAATTGATTTCATCATCAAAATTCGAGATTCAATAATCTTTCCCTTTTTGATGATGACAACCAATTGATGATGAAATTTAAACAAAACTCTCCCTATCAATATGTCATATTGATAGAACCTTGAATTCAAAGTGTCGAAGCAATTATAATCATAATCATATGTAACACATTATATGCATATCCTTGCATTGCATTCATTATTATCATAAGTATTGCATGCATCATCATAAATATTTTAAATCATCATGGTATCAAAATATCAAAGTATATTACATCATACCATGTATAATCATCATAACTTCTAATTGTATGCATCATTATAATACCATTAGTATTTCATGTATCATTTCATATCATCATAACTTCTCACTGTTGAATCTCGGATTTTGATAACATAGGAGGATTAGATAAGTGATGCAGGTCTACTCGATCAGGATTAGATAGTTGACATAGGAGGAATTGACATTGCGCCGGAGGAGATCACGTTAGAATATTGGACGGCAAAAGGCTTCGGACGTCGGGCATTGGGCCAAGGAGAGCAAAATTGCGCCAAGGATATCGGGGTTGCAGAGGTCAACCGCTGATTGGGTAACAAGCCGCAAGAGAGGACGATGCGCTGAAGAATCGGACGAAGCGCCAACCAATGACGTGCTGGGCAACAGAATGTCAATTCGTGTTGTAATAATTGTCTAGATCGGAGTAGAGTTTTGGCTTGTGTGTGCAGGATTAACTACGATAACGACGAAGATATAAAGCGAAACAAAGTGTTGGAGTAAAGCGCGAAGGATTCGTTGGGAGTTCGAGAGTCCGACGAAAGTCCGAAGGTTTGTCAGGAATGCTGCTAGAACTAGCCGAGAATGAGTAGGGAGCTTGCCTAAGGGTTTTCGGAAGTTCGCCGGAAGGTACGTCGGAAGTTTGCGGAGCTCACTGAGAAATATTGTAGCTTGCCAAAGAAGCTCATCGGAACTCGCCAAGATCAAATCATGAAGTCTAGGAGCTTGCCGGGAGTCCGCAGAATGGTTTCTGAGAGTTTATCGGAAGACCGCTGGAAGTTCGCCGGAAGTTCGCCGGAAGAAGTCTTGACTTACGGACTTTATAATAGCTTAGGAAATATCTTTAAATTCATAGTTAGCACGTTAATTAGGGTTAGGATTAGGTGTTACTCTTATAACCCAAGTAGGGGCCAATTGGGCCCGAGTTCGGACTGGTTTGGGCCAAGTTTGGAGCCCAACCAGTGAGCTGAAATAGTGTAGGCGGTGGCACCGCTGGACTAAGTGGTGGCACCGCTGGACTGAGCGGTGGCACCGCCCAGCACCCAAGAGGTCCGACGGTGGCACCGTCGGACTGGGCGGTGGCACCGCCAGTACAATGTCAATGTCAGACACTGACTGGCGGTGGCACTGCCAGCCTCGGAAACCCAAGAGAATTCAAAATTTGGAACCCAAATTTGAATCCTCTTAGGGCCTATAAATGCCCCTCAATTCTCAATTGAGAATACAACCTTTGGGAAGTTAGAAATTGAGAAAAGCTTTAGCAAAAGTCTTGTTTTCAATAGTTTGAGTGTTCACCTCCGTCTTTCTCTTCAAAAATTGTAAGAGTGTGAACCACATGTAAAAGGTTGTAAGAGGGGTATTTGTCCTTCCCCTTCAAAGAGATTTGCTAGTGGAAGTTGGGAGCCTCATTGAAGAAGGCTTCGCAAGTGGATGTAGGTCATTTGACTGAACCACTTTAAATTGGCGTGTTCATTGAATGTATGAGTACTTGCTTTTCTGCAATCGTTATCTATACAACAGCAAGTTTTCGGTTTTTACTTTACTCAAGTTACAATCAAAGCGAAATCTCCTTGCATTTTACGGAATCATTTTTGAACTTACAAGTTTTAATCCGCTGCATTAATTCACCCCCCCTCTTAGTGCCGATTCGATCCTAACAATTGGTATCAGAGCCAAGGTTTTCTACTTTGGTTTAACACCCAAATAGAAATGGCTCTTTACGACTTTCAAGAGGGTCACTCTCTCATTCATCCTCCCTTTTTCAGTGGGACGGACTATACTTATTGGAAAACTCGAATGAGAGTTTTCTTACTTTCTTTAGATTTGAATTTATGGCACATAATCGAAAATAGATTTGAAATGTCTTCTCTTCTAATGAACTATTGGAATGATTTGGAGAAGAAGATGTTTTCTCTAAATGCAAAGGCTATGAATGCCTTATATTGTGCACTTGACAAAAATGAATTTAATCGCGTTTCGATGTGTGACTCGGCTTTTGATATTTGGAGAACTCTATAGGTCACTTATGAAGGCACTAACCGAGTGAAAGAGTCCAAAATCAATATTCTTGTGCATTCTTACGAACTTTTCCGGATGAAACCAAGTGAGTCCATTGGAGACATGTATACCTATTTCACGGATGTCATCAATAGACTCAAAGCTCTTGGTAAAAGTTTTTCTAATTTTGAACTAGTCAATAAAATCTTAAGATCCCTTCTAAAAAGTTGGGATCCAAAAGTTACGACCATTCAAGATGCCAAGGACCTTAAAATATTCCCTCTCGAAGAACTTATTAGGTCTCTAATAACCTACGAAATGAACAATGTGACAAAAAGGAAACTCAAGAACAACCTTTCAAAGGACAGGAAGGATTTGAGACATAGAACATTTGAAGACCACTCGAGCATAAGCTCAAGTGATGGTGAACTCGAACTCACTAAGAAATTTAAAAAGTTAATGAAACAAAAATTTAAGAACGAAAAGAACAGAACTGCTTGCTTTGAATGCAAGAAAAAGAATAAGAATTGGGATGAATCGAGCTCCTCCGAAGATAAGGAAAAAATCAAGAAAGATGAGGTGGCAAACTACGCCTTAACCACTTTCAACGATGAGGTAATCGAAATCCCCCCAATTTATTTTAAAATTACTTGATGCTTTCCATGATGTATTTTCTTTT
Organism: Musa acuminata AAA Group; assembly: GCF_036884655.1. Classification (NCBI taxonomy): domain Eukaryota; kingdom Viridiplantae; phylum Streptophyta; class Magnoliopsida; order Zingiberales; family Musaceae; genus Musa; species Musa acuminata. The sequence goes on from NC_088350.1 coordinate 20,384,954, forward strand.
TATTAGTTTAGAAAAATTATTTTTAATTGCTTAATGTAATGAAAATGAAAAAATTAGGAATCATGCTTATCATTCTAGTAATTTTGAAAATAATCATGAAAATTATATGTTTATGATAAACAAAATGATTTTGATTAAAAATGTCGTATATGATATCGTGCCTAATAAATTTATTTTTTGAAACTATACATGATGATGATGAGTTTTGGGTAATTTATAATTTATTGATTTTGATGATTTTCATGATGATCTTTTGCGATTTATAGATTATCAATTTTTACCATGATGAAAGTTGCTTTTAAAAATGATGCATGGCTTTTGTATGCAAACTAAGCATGAAAAGATAGATTCACTTAAAAAGAAAAATGCATGACTACAACAAATAACAAAATGATTTTGTTTGAAAATGCCTTATACCCAATGAAACTATCATTGATGAATATGCTTTATATTTAATGATTTCTTTGGCTTATATGCCTTATCATGATAAACGTTTTGAAAAGTTTGTATCATACTTGATGATTGTTATACATGATGATTTATTGGTCTTGAAGTTATTCAATTTTGATTAAATGAAATCATGTTTGACTTGAAGTAATGAGTTGAAATAATTTTTTTTGAAATATGTGTTGCGCTTTTTTTATCTTGATGATTTTTTATCTTTCCATTTTAAACGATGACGCATGGATTTGAAAAAAAAAAGGGGGGGGACATGCATGTATGGAATCAATCAATAAGTTGAAACAAAAGGAGGAAAGAATTTTTTATTAAAATTTTCTTTTTTTCTATCTTATTGATTTCTACCTAAGAGACCAATAAAATTATTTATGTCATTTTGAATCTCTCGAAAGAAATGTTGAGATTTTGATGATTTGGACGATTTAAATTTGAATGAGTTTTATCCAAAATCATGATCTTAATTCCGTGATATTTACAAATTAAGATTTATTATGAATCAAGATTTTTTCATTAATTGATCTCTTAAGATTATTTATGAGTAGGTTTTTCAAAAAGAAATCATGCCGTTTGGTATTCACATGTTCTAATATTTCATTATATGATTTTTATGCAATTCCTTGTATTCATGAAATGTTTATTGCATCACCCAATTACTTTCTTCTTGATATTCCTTATGTGATGATATAAAATTATGCATGAAATACTCTTGATATTATTTTGAAGCATACAAATGAAAAGTTATGATCATAAATGGTAGGATGAAATTTGACAAGTTAATACCATCATGATTTGAAATATTTATGATTTGAAATTATGCATGCATTTGCTTTTTATTGTGATGATATATGCATATAATGTGTATCATGAATACTTTATTATCATACATGAAAATAGTGATAAATATTTTAAAAATAAATGTTTGTATCATGTTAGATGATTTTACATTTTGTGCTGAGTTATAGTGATGATTGAAACAATGATTGAAATAATATGAATGATGATTTGGAATCATGCATATAATGATGAGTTTATATGTTTTAAAAATATATATGATGATTTAGTATTATGTATGCAATACTTTAATGTATGATAATGATGCATGCAATAATGAAATATTCATGATAAAATTATTCTTTTGATATTCATGACTTGAATCTTTCTTTCCTTTTGCCAATGACAAAGGGGGAGAAAGAGTTGCTAATGTGCTATCTTGAATTGATGTAAAGGGTCATCTCAAAAAGAAATTAGCTAGCTTGCACAAGTCAAGAAAATATAAAAACTTATAAATCTTTAAATTTGCTAGCTTGTATGTGTCACGACCCGAGTCTAATAAGTTAACTAGCCAATAACTCCATTTTGGTCCTTCAACCATGGACCAAAATGCTTAAGCGGGAGTTGACGTAGTACACTCATCAAGCCTTTATAAGCTAATCAGCCCTTATAAGCTAATCATACACATTGCCCACTTCCGATGTTGGACTAATGGGATATTACATTATCCCCAACTCGATTAGCTTAACGTCCTCGTCAAGGCCCAATATATCCCAGATCAAACCCTAGCATGTGAGGATTAACTCAGTGGTGGCTCCATGCCATGATGAGTTATCTGACTCCATCCACAGGTAACCCTTTCCTACTCGAGCCCTCTCACCCTGCCCAAATGCTAGGTCAGCTCTAATACCAAATGTCATGACCGAGTCAACTTAGCTAATAACTCCATTTTGGTCCTTCAACCACGGACCAAAATGCTTAACTCAATGGTGGCTCCACGCCGTAATGAGTTCTCTGACTCCATCCACAGGTAGCCCTTTCCTACTCGAGCCCTCTCACCCTACCCAAATGTTAGGTCTAACTCCATTTTGGTCCTTCAACCACGGACCAAAATGCTTAAGCGGGAGTTGACGTAGTACACTCATCAAGCCTTTATAAGCTAATCAGCTTATAAAGTCTGATAAGTTAACTAGCCAATAACTCCATTTTGGTCCTTCAACCATGGACCAAAATGCTTAAGCGGGAGTTAACGTAGTACACTCATCAGGCCCTTATAAGCTAATCATGCACATTACCCACTTCCGATGTGGGACTAATGGGATATTATAGTATGTAGTAAAACTTGCATATCGTAAAAATTGCTAGCTTGTAGAGAAACAAACAGTTGCTATCTCAAGAAAAGCAAAAATGCTAAACTTGCACATCTTTAATTGCTACATTGCATGATGATAAAACTTGATATTATATTTTTTTTCATATAATGTATTGAATTTTTATCTCTAAACACTTGATACTTGGAATATTTTAAAATGTGATCTTGATAAGAATGTTTCAAGTTGCTCTTTGTGCTATATCTTTTCAAATGAATCATGAGCCTTGGTATCATATATTTCATAATATAGAAATAACGAGATTTCTTTGCCTTATATGCCTTATATGATGATTGTACATCAATTTGCTTTATTATGAATTATATGAATCTTGATCATGAAAGAAGAATTTTAATGAACTATGAATCATATCTTTGGTATTCATGAATTGATCCTTATTGATATATTTCATGAATTCTTTGCATATTTAGCTTGTTGAATGGTTGAAATTTTTAGCCATTGAGTCCTCCCTTTCTTTTTGACTTTGATAAAGGGGGAGAAAGTTTTGCTAGCTTGTGCGTTAAAAATGAAAGTAAACTTCCTAGCATGCTAAGTAAAACTTGTAAGCTTGCACTTCTCAAAAAGAGAAGAAAGATCTTGCCTATCGAAAGAAGCAAAAAGTGCAAAACTTAGAAAACTTGTAACAAAATTGCTCTTGCCATGCTTTGTATAAAAAATAGGTTGATATCCTTAAAAGCATTGCATTAAATTTTTTAGTGTATCGCAATGTATCACATGTATCGCAAATTAAAATTTTTTAGACTATTATCATATCATGTTTAACAATTGATATCTTTCATTGATATGATAAATTTTCATCTCATGATGTATCGCATAATGATATCATGATTTGCGATTGTATCATGTGATCCTTGTTGAATTTTCACATTGATATCCTTCATGAAATGATTTCTTTGCATTATTGTCTTGTATGCATCATGTGATGATTGAAATATTAATTGATGCAAAGTTGATGTAAATGTCTAAATCATTTGTTTCTCTCCTTTTTGACATTTACAAAGGGGGAGAAAGTTATTGCTAGCTTGCACACTTGAATGAAGAATTTGCTAGCTCGATCATTGTAATGAAGAAATTTGCTATATCAAACATCATAAATATTGTTACTTGCAAAGAAAAGCAAAGTGCAATCTTGCATAAAAATTCAAGTGTTGAATTGCCATGATTGAACTTAAGAATCTTGTTATGCTTTTGTGCTTACATGTTGTGATGAAAATCTAGCTTCATATTGTAAAAACTTGCATATCTTTTAAAATAGCTAGAGCTACTTCTCCTTTTTGTTGATGACATAGGGGGAGAAGTATATTGATGACTTCATGCATTGAATTGAATATTTTATATATATTTGCATGATGGTTTAAATATTTTTCATAACATGTGATGAATGTTACTTAGATTTGGGATAATCCAAGTGTTCTATCAATGGCATATTGATAGAGGGAGTTTAGTTAAACTCTGGCGAGTTAAGGTTAACTCCGTTAGTCATCAATTAGTTGTCATCATAAAAAAGGGGGAGATTGTTGAATCTCAGATTTTAATGATGAAACTAATTGATTGTGTTTAGATGTTTAATTGCATTTTGAGTGATGCAGGTCTACTCGATCAGGATTAGACAGTTGACGTAGGAGGAATTGACGTTGCGCCGGAGGAGATCACGTCAGGATATTGGACGGCAAAAGGCTTCGGACATTGGGCATCGGGCCAAGAAGAGCAGAATAGCGCCAAGGATATCGGGGTTGCGGAGGTCAACCGCCGATTGGGCAACAAGCTGCAAGAGAGGACGATGCGCTGAAGAATCAGACGAAGCGCCAACCAATGATGTGCTGGGCAACAGAATGTCAATTCGCGTTGTAATAATTGTCTAGATCGGAGTAGAGTTTTGGCTTATGTATGCAGGATTAACTACGATAACGACGAAGACATAAAGCGAAATAAAGTGTCGGAGTCAAGCGCGAAGGATTCGTTGGGAGTTCGAGAGTCCGACGGAAGTCCAAAGATTTGTCGGGAATGCTGCCGGAACTAGCCGAGAATGAGTAGGGAGCTTGCCGAAGGGTTTTCGGAAGCTCGCTGGAAGGTACGTCGGAAGTCACGGAGCTCAGTGAGAAAGATTGTAGCTTGCCAAAGAAGCTCATCGGAACTCGCCAAGATCAAATCGTGAAGTCTAGGAGCTTGCCGGGAGTCCGCAGAATGGTTTCCAAGAATTTATCGGAAGACCGCCGGAAGTTCGTCGGAAGAAGTCTTGACTTACGGATTTTGTAATAGCTTAGAAAATGTCTTTAAATTCGTAGTTAGCATGTTTAATTAGGGTTAGGATTAGGTGTTAATCTTATAACCCAAGTAGGGGCCAATTGGACCCGAGTTCGGACTGGTTTGGGCCAAGTTTGGAGCCCAATCAGTGAGCTGAAATAGTATAGGCGATGGCACCGCCAGATTAGGTGGTGGCACTGCCCAGAACCCGAGAACCGAGCGGTGGCACCGCTAGACTGAGCGATGGCACCGCCCAGCACCCAAGAGGTCCGACGGTGGCACCGTCGGACTGGGCGGTGGCACTGCCAGTACACTATCAGTGTCAGACACCGACAGGCGATGGCACCGCCAGCCTCGAAAACCCAAGAGAATTCAAAATTTGGAGCCCAAATTTGAATCCTCTTGGGGCCTATAAATACCCCTCAATTCTCAACTGAGAGTACAACCTTTGGGAAGTTAGAAATTGAGAAAAGCTTTAGCAAAAGTCTTGTTTTCAATAGCTTGAGTGTTCACCTCCGTCTTTCTCTTCAAAAATTGTAAGAGTGTGAACCACATGTAAAAGGATGTAAGAGGGGTATTTGTCCTTCCCCTTCAAAGAGATTTGCCAGTGGAAGTTGGGAGCCTCATTGAAGAAGGCTTCGCAAGTGGATGTAGGTCATTAGACCGAACCACTTTAAATTGGCGTGTTCATTGAATGTATAAGTACTTACTTTTCTACAATCATTATCTACACAGCAGCATGTTTCCGGTTTTTACTTTACTCAAGTTACAATCAAGGCGAAATCTACTTGCATTTTACGGAATCATTTTCGAACTTACAAGTTTTAATCCGTTGCACTAATTCACCCCCCCCTCTTAGTGCCGCTCCGATCCTAACAATTGGTATCAGAGCCATGGTTTTCTACTTTGGTTTAACACCCAAATAGAAATGGCTCTTTATGACTTTCAAGAGGGTCACTCTCTCATTCATCCTCCCTTTTTCAATGGGACAGACTACACTTATTAGAAAACTCGAATGAGAGTTTTCTTACTTTCTTTGGATTTGAATTTATGGCACATAGTTGAAAATTGATTTAAAATGTCTTCTCTTCCAATGAACTATTGGAATGATTTAGAGAAGAAGATGTTTTCTCTAAATGCAAAGGCTATAAATGTCTTATATTGTGCACTTGACAAAAATGAATTTAATCGCATTTCGATGTGTGACTCGGCTTTTGATATTTGGAGAACTCTAGAGGTCACTTATGAAGGCACTAGCCGAGTGAAAGAGTCCAAAATCAATATTCTTGTGCATTCTTATAAACTTTTCCGGATGAAACTAAGTGAGTCCATTGGAGACATGTACACCCGTTTCACGGATGTCATCAATGGACTCAAAGCTCTTGGTAAAAGTTTTTCTAATTTTGAACTAGTCAGTAAAATCTTAAGATCCCTTCCAAAAAGTTGGGATCCAAAAGTTATGGCCATTCAAGGGGCCAAGGACCTTAAAACATTCCCTCTTGAAGAACTTATTAGGTCTCTAATGACCTACGAAATGAACAATGTGACAAAAAGGGAACTCGAGAACAACCTTCTAAAGGACAGGAAGGATTTGGGACATAGAACATTTGAAGACCACTTGAGCATAAGCTCAAGTGATGGTGAACTCGAACTCACTAAGAAATTTAAAAAGTTAATGAAACAAAAATTTAAGAACGAAATTTGAATGTAAGAAAAAGAACAAGAATTAGGATGAATCGAGCTCCTCTGAAGATAAGGAGAAAATTAAGAAAGGCGAGGTGGCAAACTACGCCTTAACCACTTTCAACGATGAGGTAATCAAAATCCCGCCAATTTATTTTGAAATTACTTGATGCTTTCCATGATGTATTTTCTTTTTATTAGTTTAGAAAAAAAAATTTAATTGCTTAATGTAATGAAAATGAAAAAAATTAGGAATCATGCTTATCATTCTAGTAATTTTGAAAATAATCATGAAAATTGTATGTTTATGATAAACAAAATAATTTTGATTAAAAATACCTTATATGATATCATGCCTAATAAATTTATTTTTTGAAACTATGCATGATGATGATGAGTTTTGGATAATTTTTAATTTATTGATTTTGATGATTTTCATGATGATCTTTTGCGATTTATAGATTATCAATTTTTACTGTGATGAAAGTTGCTTTTAAAAATGATGCACGGCTTTGTAATAGCTTAGGAAATGTCTTTAAATTCGTAGTTAGTACGTTAATTAGGGTTAGGATTAGGTGTTAATCGGAAGTTCGCCGGAAGAAGTCTTGACTTACAGACTTTGTAATAGCTTAGGAAATGTCTTTAACACCTAATAATATCTTTAACTCACTCTTTGTCATTAACAAAAAGAAGAAAAGTACAACTAACATATTTTTGACGTATATTTCAAATCATTACATATATCATTGCATAATTTCAAGTTTTGAAACATTATATATCATCGCATAATATCATGTTTTTGAAACATCATTGTATATATCATCATGTAAGCTAGCAAGTTTTTTAGATATGAAAGTTAGCAAAATTTTTGCATCTTTTGAGATGTGCAAGATAGCGTATTTGTTGAATCTTGAATTTTGATAATGAAACCAATTGATAGAATTTATCTTATCTGCATTTTGAGTGATGCAGGAAGCTTTGATTAGGGAGAGATAATTAAAAGCAAGAAGAATCATGTTGGGCCAGAGTGGAACATGTCAAAAGATTGGACGTCAAGCCCGAGGATCGATCGACGTATCGGTATAAGACTTTGGGCCATGAGTTCGGGCATCGGGCCAAGAAGAACGAAAATTGGGGCAAGGAAATCAGAGTTGCGGAGGTCAACTAGCCGATTGAGCAATATGTCGCAAGAGAGGACGATGCACCGAAGAATTGGACGAAGTGTCGATGAACCAATGACATGCCAGACAACATGATTTAAGCTTTATAATAATTATCTATATCGAAGTAAGTTTTATTTGTGCAGGATTAACTACGATAGTGATCAAGGCATAAAGTAAAATAAAGTCCTAGAGTCGAGAACGAGACTTCGTTGGGAGTTCGAGAGTTCGTCGGAAGTCCGGACGTTTATCAGAAGTTCTACCAGAATTGACCGAGAAGTCCAGGAGCTTACCGAAGAAGCTCGTCAGAACTCGCCAAGAAGATCATCGTGAAGTCCAGGAGTTTGCTGGGAGTTCGTTGAAATATTGTCGAGAGATCATTAGAAGTTCACCGGAAGCTCACTAGAAGCTCGCCGAAAGAAATCTAGACTAACCAGACCGGATTTGCTTAGTGTATACCTTAAATTTTATAGTTATCACATAATTGAGATTGGAATTAGGCCAACCTAATTAGAGGCTAGTTGGGCTCATGTGTGAACTGTGTTGGGCCAAGTGAAAGGCTCAAACAGTGACCCAATAGGTGGCACCGTCGTGGCACAGTCTCCGAGAATATGTCAGGCGGTGGTACCACCCAGACTCAAGTCTCCGAGGCTATTAGGCGGTACCACCAGGACCCGGAAAACTCAGGATGAGATATTTTTTGGCTCTAAGTTTGAATCCACTTAAGGTCTATAAATACCCCTCTCATCCCTGGTTAACATACACAAGAATTGAGTAAAAAAAAAGTAGAAAAACTCTATTGTAATCTTGTGAGAACTCCTCTAAAAGCTCTAAGTGTTAGTATAGTTTTAGAGATGAGTGAAGGGGGTGTAAAGGTTGTCTCCTAAACTAGTAAAAAGGAGAAGAGAATAGTTGATCTTCGTCCATTGAAAGAAGATCATTAGTGGATGTTGGTGGCCTCGACGGAAGAGGAATCGGTAGAGTGGATGTAGGTCAAAACGACCGAACTACTATAAAACGGTTTACATTTATATTTGAGCAATTTATCTTTACTACAAACTACTTAACTTGCCTACCGCTTTCACTATCTTACGAAAACACTTTCAAGTTAACATCTCTCTGAAACGGTTTTCGTCGAAATCGATTTTTATCATCTGAAGTTTTTTAAACCGACACTTATATCCACTACCCCTTAGTGCCAACTCGTTCCTAACAGTGTTTTCTTTTCTTTGTGATGTTCAAGCTAGAATTTTTTTGAAAAATAATGCAAGATAGTAAATAGCAAGTTTTAGAACATCCAAGTTATCAAGTTGTTCACATATGAAAATTGGCAAAATTTTTACATCTTTTGAGATGAGCAAGCTAGCAAGTTTTTCTTCCTTTTGCAATGTGAAAGTTTTCAAATTTTGCATCTTGAGCTAGCAATTCTTTCTCCCCCTTTGTCATTGTCAAAAAAAAAAAGACGGAAGAATACAATATTGTAATTCTTTTCCCTTTACATAAATTTTCACATCATTACAAAGGTAAAAAATAAAGATAAATTTGCATCAATATTTCAATCACCGAAAAATGAAAGATCAATTCATGAATACCAGAAGACCATATGTCATTTTTGACAAATCTCTTCTTTTGTAAATAGAAAGAATGATAGAAATTCAAAAAGAAAAAAAAAATTTAAGTCATAAAAAATTGAGTAATCAAAATAATGATCAAAAAATATAAAAGAAGAATTTATGCATTTGGGAGATTTAAGTTTATCATTCAAGCTAGAACTTTTTTGTTTTCTTTTGCAACGTGCAAGCTAACAATTTCCTTCTTCTTTTACAATAATGATTCAATCATATCATGAGATATACAAATCATAAATATAAAAAAATTATACATAATAAAATTTAAATTATAAACATCATGAAGTCTAGTGATATATCATGGTTAATTTGAATACATCCCCTTTTTTTTTAGTGAATACCAAGACGAAGAATCATAGGAGGATAATTTATGAAAAATCTTGATTCATAATAAATCTCAATTCATCAAGTGAAAAAATCAAGATTTGTTTAGATAAATCTCTTCCTTAGTGAAAGGAAAAAATCTTGATTCATAGAAAACTTTTAAGTTGTAATAAAAAGAATAATCATAATTCGTTTAGATGTATTATCTCATTATTAAAATGAATCATATGAAAAGAAATTCAAAATCATTATCAAAATCACTTTTCGAATAATTCAATGAAAGCAACATAAATATATTCATATAAGATTAAAAATAGCTAGTTCTTTTAGTTTCAAATTTTGTGATTGATTTCATGCTCTAGTCTTTGGCCATGCATCATCATTTATAATCAAAAAGTAATATGAAAATCATCAAGATACATATTATTACTTCTTAAAATATATATAGAATTAATCTTATTAGGTATACAAGCATTAGATTTAAATCTAACATTTTGTTCCCTTATCATAAGACATGTAATTTTCATGATCAATTTTTTAATAATTTATATATAATTAAAAAAAATTAATTTAAAAATAACTCATGAAATGAATCAAGTAATTTCAAAATAAGGTAAAGGAGTTTTGGTTGAGTCACTTACCTCGTTGTCGAAAGCCACCAAAGTATGGTTCGCAACCTTGTCTTCAGATGCACTCGTTTCATCCTCCACTATTACCTTGAGTATTTTCTTCTTCTTTTGTGTGAGCCCCTTCTTCTTTAGTTGTGGACATTTACTTTTAAAGTGCCCCAGCTGATTGCATTCATAACAAGTTGTTTTGTCCTTTTTAAGTTTATTTTTATTCTTTAATTGTTGTTTCATGAACTTTTTAAATTTTATAGTGAGAAGTTCAAAGTCATTATTATCATCACTTGAATTATCACTCAAGTAGTATTATATTGTTTAAAATGCAAAATCCTTCATGTTCTTTGGAAGGTTGTTCTCAAGTTCGTCATGTGCCACATAAGTCATTTCGTAAGTCATTAAAGACCCGATAAGTTCTTCAAATATAAACTTATTTAAGTCTTTTGCCTCTTATATTACAGTTACTTTTGAATCCTAATTTTTAGAAAGAGATCATAAAACTTTATTAACAAGTTTAAGCTTCAAAAAATATTTGCCAAGAGCTTTTAAACTATTAATGACATCCGTAAAACGGGTGTAAATGTCAATGATAGTTTCTCTTGGCTTCTTTCAAAACAATTCAAAATCCTGCATCAAAAGATTAATTTTTGAATCTATAACTCTACTAGTGCCTTCGTGTGTGATTTCAAGAGTGTGTCAAATGTCATGCGTAGTTTCACAAATAGAAACTAGATTAAATTCGTTTTTGTCTAAGGCACAAAAAAAGCATTAATCGCTTTAGCATTCAAAGAAAAAGTTTTCTTCTCCAAATTATTTCATTCGTTCATTGGATTATAAGACTTTTGAAAATTATTTTCAATAATATTTCATAAATTAAAATCTAAAGAAAGAAAAAAAACTATCATTCGAGTTTTTCAATATGTATAGTTCGTCCCATTGAACATAGGAGGACGAATGATAGAGTAACCCTCTTGAAAGCCGAAAAAAGTCATCTTTCTTAGGTGTTAAACCAAATAGAGAGAAAAAATCGTGACTCTGATACCAACTGTTAGGATCGAGTCGGAGTCGATACTAAGAGAGAGAGAGAGAGAGAGAGAGAGAAAGGGGGGGTAAATTAGTGATATAGTAAAACTTACATCGATTTAAAAATCTTCGTATGATTAAAACTAATATCTAAAAAGAGTTTAACTTGAAAGCATTCGTAAGCGTAGTGAATAAGTAAGTAAAGTAGTTTGCAATGAAAGTAAAGAGTTTAAAGTAAATGCAAGTTGGGTTTTATAGTGGTTCGGTAATCGTGACCTATATCCACTCCCAATTCCTCTTCACTTGAGGCCATTGGCTTCCACTACCAATCTTCCTTTAATGGCGAAGATCAACTACCCTTTTACACTCTTTTTTTTCTTTTCACAGACTCATGAGAGAACCTTTACACCTCTCTTTTAGACCTCACTCCTCCCATAGAAACCTTCTAATTATAGGAGGAAGTGACTTACTAATCTAGAGAGATTATAATTTTTACTTAAGTATTCTTTCCTCCTCTTTTACTCAAATTCATGCTCTTCCATGCAGGAATAGTTAGGTATTTATAGACCCCAAATGACTTTAAAATTGGAGCAAAAAAAGGTTTCATCCCGGGTTTCCCGGGTCCTAGTAGTACCATCGCCTGTGTTGGGCTATATTATCGCTTACAACACTGACATTGGGCGGTACCACCGCCTAGACTAATAGTATCACCACCTGACATTGGGCGATACCATTGCCTAGTCCGATTGTACCACCGTCTGACACTATCTCAGAGACTGTGTCTTGGAGACTAAGCCTCTAGCGGTGCCACCGCTTGGGTTGACGGTGCCACCTCTTGACCCAATATTTGGGCCATTGAATGGGCCTTTCTCTTGGCCTAAAACAGCCCCACTTTGGGCTTAGTTGGTCGCTAATTGAGTTGGAATGGTTACACCCGAAACTAACTCAATTACGACCTAAACTAACTCGATCTAGACAAATTATTACAAAGCATGAATCATCTATTATCTAGCATGCCATTGGTTCTTTCAGTGCTTCGTCCGATCCTTCGACACTTCGTCCTCTCCTTCGGCGTATTGCCCAATCGGCATGTTGACACTTGTAACTTCCGATCTACTTAGCACAATGTTTGATCATTCGGTCCAATGTCTGAACTCATGGCATGAAGCCTTCTGCCAGCATGTCGACCGATCCTTCAGCTTGACGTCCAATCTCCTAACATGTTCAACTCCGACCCAACATCGGATTTCTCTTGCTTTAATTGATTTGCCTTTTGAAGTTAGTCCTATATTACTTAAAATGCAGATTAGATCATAACTTTATCAATTGGTTTCATCATCAAAATATGAGATTCAATAATACCACCAATAATTAATGTTGTCGGGCGAGGGTATCGCTAGAGCCCAATCTCCAAGGCTCTATCAAGCGATCGTATCGCTCAGATTGGTGGTAGTACCGCTAGTTGTTGGAGGAGCAAGCAGTGGTACTACCAATATTCTGGAAACCCGGGATGAAATACTTTTTGGCTCCATTTTTTAAGTCAATTAGAACCTATAAATATCCCACACATTCCTGTTTGACAAAGCATGAAAAGTAAACAAAAGTCTTAAGATTCTGAGTTGTAAAAGTCTTGAAAAAGTGCTAAGTGTCCTCCTCCTCTTCCTTAAGATTTGTGATTATTCTAAGAGAGGTGTGAGACTTGTAAATGTTGCCTCCTAAACTTGTAAAAAGAAGATAGAATTGTAAGAGGGCAATTGGTCTTCGCCTATTAAAAGAAGACCATTAGTGATTGCCGGTAGCCTCATTAGAAGAGGAATCAAGAGTGGCGTAGGTCATGACAACCGAACCACTATATATCTAGTGTACTCTTTTCCTTTATTGTTTACCTTTATTGCTTACTAATTTTGTTTCTCACTCCATTTTACATTTACTCTAAGTCAAGCTTATTTTAGATATCGATTTTTATCGAATGTAATTTTTTAAAATCGTCAAAAGTTTCTAATAACACTAATTCACCCCCCCCCTTTTAATGTTATTCATAATCCTAACAGTTTGTATCATAGTCACGTTTCTCCCCATTTGGTTTAACACCCAATAGAGATGACTTTTGTTAGTAGAGGGTCACTCTATCACTCGTCCTCCTATATTCAATAGGACGGACTACACGTATTGAAAAACTCGCATGAGAATTTTTTTAATTTTTATGGATTTCGATTTATAGAATATCATTGAAAGTTATTTTCAAATGTCTTTTAAACTAATGAACGAATGGAATGATTTGGAGAAGAAGACTTTCTCTTTAAATGTTGAAGCGATGAACACTTTGTTTTGTGCTCTAGATAGAAATAAATTTAATCGAATTTCTATATGTGAAACTACACGTGATATTTGGTATATACTTAAGTCACAAATGAAGGCACAAGTAGAGTTAAAGAGTCAAAAATTAATCTTTTGGTGTATAGTTATGAATTGTTTCGAATGAAATCAAGCGAGACCATTGGAGTCATATACATCCATTTTACAGATGTCATTAATGGTTTAAAAGCACATAGTAAAAGTTTTTTTAACTTTGAATTTGTAAATAAAATACTAAGATCTTTTTCAAAAAGTTGGGATCCAAAATTAATGGCAATATAAGAAGTAAAGAACTTAAACAATTTTTCACTTGAAAAACTTATCGGGTGTTTAATGACCTATGAAATAATATGTATGACACATGATGAATATAAAAACAATCTTCTAAAGAACAGAAAGGATATGACACTTAGAACCAAAAGAAACTATTAAGAAGAAAACTCAAGTGATGATGATGACTTGACACTTCTTACAAGAAAATTTAAAAAATTTTAAAAAATGAACAAAACAAAATAAGACACTAAAAATAAAAATAAACTTAAAATAGACACAATTGTTTACTATGAATGCAAGAAGTCGAGACACTTCAAAAGTGAATGTCCTCAACTGAAGAAGAAGAAGAAGAAGAAGAAGAAGAAGAAAAAGAAGAAAGTACTCAAGGCGACTTGAGACGAATCGAGCTCATCCGAAAATAAGGAACAAACCAATGAAGGTGAGATGGCGAATTACACACTGATGGCTCTCAATGATGAAGTATGTGACTTAACCGAAACTCATCTGTCTTATGATGAATTACTTAATGCTTTTCATGATTTGTTTGATAAATATAAATTAGTTAGTAAAAAATATAAATTATTAAAAACGATTATACTTCTCTTTCTAATAAATTTAAAAATTTTAAAAATAAATATGATAAATGCTTGTTAACTCCTTGTAGTAAGTATAAAGCGTTAGATTCACTTAAGAAGGTAAATGTAGTATTACAATAAATTTTAGAAAATTTTAAAATTAGAAATAAATCTTTAAACATTAAAAAAGGTCATGTACATAGAAAACTAGGAATCAATTTTGTGAGTAGTAATACTCAACAAAAATTGATTTTATTTGTTAAAGGACCCACATTACATATTTTTCATGAAAATAAATATAATTTTTATAGTATATGTGAATATTTTACTTATAAATATTTATTTAAAAAATATAGCACATACAAATTAGTTTGTGTTCATAAAGGAACCATAAATAATCCAATGCCAATAGTCAAGATAGATAGAACTATTCATGAGGGACGTAAAGTTAAATTGATACCTAAAAGCAAGCTATAGATTGTGGTCCATAGATCAAACATGAAGAACCTCGCATCATCTGCAAGCATGTGGTAAGACGGACTAAATAGATAAATAGATCGCCAACACAAATAGATCATTTAAGCATCGTAAATCAAGACTAAATAACACTTTTTCATAAGCGAGGGTGTTAATAAATAGATCTAAATTTAAAATATATTTGAAATACTTTATCATCTAAAGTATTTGATTTTATAATGTCTCTAATGCTAATTGTGAGCATAAAAACTATGATATACTATTGTTTTGTGAAAATCTTTAATATCAAAAATTAAAATTAAATAATAATAAATTAAATATATGATACTTAGCTTTTTGATGCTACTCATAAAGTCTTTATCTGATCTATAAGCGCATCGTTATCGGATCCGAAAGTTATAACAATATCGATATACAAGAAGAACTAAACTCACCTTCTCCTCTCTTCCTATCCTTCATAGAACTTGGATTATGGATAAAGAAGATATAAGAAAAGATCTATAATTTCTCAATGATTGATTGTTTTATCCCTAAGAGGTCCTGTCCCTTTTACAGGAGGTTCAAAATCGCTTCGTCTGTTTAATGGCGATGCGGGGACGTGGGATTTGGTCATAATTATTGTTAACTCACATAATTCGAGATTGCATAACTCCCCTACATTCATCGAGCGGCCAACTATCTTTACTCAAAGGGATTCTCTACGAAGCTATGGCCAACTATCTTATAGGGTGTCTCTATGAAGCTATGGTGGTGACGAGTGCAGCGGTTCCGCTGTGACAGCCACGTGCAGTTTGTTGGTAATTATGTGGAGATACTGTGTCTTCTATAGGAAGCTGATGAGACGGTTAAAAGGTTTTGTCATGTCGACCAGATAGAGCCACGGTGTCAAAAAGGGAGTTGACACGCTAACTATGTCATTTTTGCCATAACAATATATAACTTAATGAGTTAATATTGATCCTAATTAGCGATGGTTATGGGAGGAGTACATGAAGGCTGTTAATCTTTGAGGGATCCACATTAAAATCTGAAAAGACAAATTATTTCTGAAACTTTAAAATGATACACATAAACAGACCTTTATTTTTAAATGATGTGCCTGATCAAGTTAAAAATCAACAAGGAAAATGACAATGAACCATCTCTTCTTCTCTTTCTTTATGTTCTTGACATTAAAAAAAAAGGAGAGAGAGAAAGAGAGAAAAAGTAATGTAAGCATCTCTCTTCTTCTATAGTGGCTTTTGCTCATAGAATGTTTTATTTTTTCTTTCTTTTTCTCTAAGAGAATGTTTTGTTGAAGAATTAGATCCCTCAAGGAGGTATTTATCAAGCTCAGTCACCAACATCACTCTTGGGACCCTAAATATTTCTTTTTTTATTTTTTGAAAGACCCAAAAACATTTGTAAATGTTGAAGAATATATCATGTGTACCAAGATTGGAACTCTTGCTTCTTGTGACTATTTTGTTGCATATCTAATTGGCAAACAGTGATCTGTGGGTGTGTGCAATAATCCAGTTAGAATCATGTAAAAACCTTAATCTACATAAAGGGAATGCGACAAGGAAGAATGTTGACAATCTCTAATGAATAATATTTTATTTTAGCATAATGCATCCCATAACTTTTATTTAGTTGAGCATGATACATCTGACAATAGAAGAAACAAATACTCTTCTCCATGAATCCTTTATAGGATGATGCACGATCATCATCTGCATACAATGCTAAAGCTTTTAATAAAAAAGATTTTGTAGTTACTATATTAATACTTATATCCTTACAGATTGTTCCTTCAGTTCCATAACTTCAATTTATGCATCTCCGAAAACATCTTTCAGCATTTAGTCAAAAATTACATTCTACTGAGGAATTTGGACACAACATTCTGTAAGAGAAGTGTCTCGATCATAACAGCCTCACACATAGTAGAACACAACAAAAAAAATGATGAGATGTAAATGACGAGTATGAGTTACTCCTGTGCAACACGTACGATCTGCTTGCCCACATTTTTGCCACTGAACAATCCAACAAATGCAGCAGGGCCATTCTCGAGTCCTTCGTTCATGTCCTCTATGTAAACAATCTTCCCTTGCTTGTAGAAACTCACAATGGTTTTCAAGAATTCAGGATGCAGGTGCAGGTAGTCGCTCTGGATGAAACCCTGCATCCTTACGCGCTTCATCACGAGAGTGTACAGGTTTGAGATCCCCTTGGGGTCAGAAATGGAATGCTGAGAGACCATTCCGCAAATGGCAACTCGACCATGTACTCTCATATTCGCAAGTGCTGCATCAAGCATGGCACCGCCGACGTTGTCAAAGTAGATATCAATGCCCTTGGGGAAGTACCTGATGTTGAAATGATACAAGAACAAGAAAAAAAAAGCACATAAGAGAAATTGCAATGTGTATCTAACTTCTTGTAGCTTATGAGGCACAATAATTACTTGGGAGATATATACTAATAGATGATTTGATCATAAGTACATATGCAAATATTCCAAACATTGTTAAATATTTTTTATGAGCAAAATAGATGTGGGCTTATCGTGATACAGTAAAGTGACTTACAGGCTCATCTACTTGAAAGGAATATGAAAAAAAGAAGCATAATTATATTGTGTTTGATGAACAAAATTGCAATTAATGCACAAAAAAGGAAGGTAATGACATACAGTTTGCACTCCTTGCCTAGGCCTTTACTAGTAGTTTAACTTACATCAAAGTAGACACATGGTCGAAAGAAAACATACTGAGCTGAATTGTCATGAAGATGAAGGCTGCTTTAAAGAATCCTCTGAGTGAGGGTGTGACTTTGAAGGATTTGAAGTATGGAATAATTCGAGAAAGAACTGAAGAAGAGATGGACAAATCTGAACATTTATTTATACATGAAAGAATCTTAGGTACTTGAGCAGAACATAGAATCAGAATATTTAAATGATCTTTGAAAAAAATCAGGATAGAATGTCATTGATTTGTAGGTCATAATATTCACTTAAATTGGTGTAAGAATCTATGTGGTATGAGATTGTTACTCTCTGATTTTCATGCCATGTTGAGTCATATACTGACCTTTTCAAGGCATCAGTCAAGTCAGGTTCCTCTTTATAATTGAATGCTTCATCAAACCCTAGCTTGTTCTTCAGAAGATCAACCTGATATGACGTTCAATTAGTAACTCAGATAAAGTAACAGCAACATATAACATGAACTCAAGAACAGACCCGACCTTTTTTGCCGATCCAGCACTCCCAACAACATAACATCCATGTAGCTTGGCAAGTTGACCTACAAGTTGGCCGACTGCTCCAGATGCAGCAGATACAAAGAAATAATCACCTTTCTTTGGAGCACAGATCTCGTAGAAGCCAACATAAGCTGTGAAACCAGGCATACCTGTTCCAACAAATGAAACATATCAAGCAAATTATATCTGCATTCATTGGATACAAACATGGAATGACAGTTTAGCAGCCAAAAGAGCAACATTCTACCATTTTTACAATATAAATTCCAAATATTGAATAGAGACCAAATGAAAAAGAAGAAGCCAAATGAAAAAGAAGAAGAAAAGGAAAAGGTATACAGTCAGACCAAGATTACTTAAAGAGAAATTACATACCAAGAAGTCCCACATGATAGGAAAGAGGGACATCAAGAGTTTCTATTTTCCTCAGCTGCTCAGTTCTGACGATAACACTGTACTCTTCCCAGCCAGTTAGTCCCACAATATAGTCACCGACGCTAAACTTTGGGTTTGTGGAATCAACAACTTTAGCTACCCCAAATCCCTCTATTACCTGCATGAAAATAACAACCAAGTAAATGATTAGGAGCTTAAAAGTGGTATATAATCATTCAAGTCTCAGCTATAAGCTAAAATAGTATACGATATCATTGTGATATAGTTTGAGAATATTCTTGAATGACTGGTCCTAAGACCACAACTATCTGATTCAAACCATGCTACCCCATGTCCTAAGGGAATTGATTCCACCAGTAGAGTTCAAAAATTATTTACATGTCTTAAGAGGCTTCTGAAGCATGATCTGATGCACATATATTTTGCTGAGTTCTAGATTCTTCATGACTCCTGGGTTTAGATTTTGAGTTATATGTATTGACTCTTCATGCTTTCCCTTTTTAAACATAAAAGAAAGGAATTGAAGGAAAATCCACAAGTTTTACTTCTTTACCAAAGATCGCTTTTTTTTTCTTTTACCATAGAGACTTCAACTTTTTTAAATGATAATCATCCTCATAATTAAGGGTAATTTTGTAATTGAAAAATGGGCCATTCTGAAAAAAGATTGCTATGATGATTCCTTATGTTCAACCCCAGAGGCTAATCTCCACCTAAACAAAGTCCCACTAGATGTTTGTAAGTGCCACTGTTTTGCATACAGTGATCTAACAAATAGGGTTTTTGAGTGGGTCGCTTTAAGACATTGTCAAAAAGTAGAAAGAAAACTAAACAAATTATATGATTAAGATGTCTTCTTAAGTGAGAAAAGTATCTTATGCATTAAGGATATTATATACCTTCCGCTCAAATTTGGAACACTTTAGCTGTTCTTTATCTTGTGTCACGCTCACATGGGGGGGCTCCACAGGTCACATCCTTTGTCCAAAAATTATTGTTTTTGTTCCTTTGTATCTCAACCACCTCACAAAGCAAGGTGATTGCAAAGGCAACAAGACAAGGAAGATTGCACTAGTAGGTTTATTTAGCATGGGTCCATTGTTGATCTCAAACAAAGAGTGGAAGACAAAAATTCAAGCTCTCTGTTAAATAAAGTGTTTAGTGAGATACAAACATCCTAGAGAACGAAATGTCAAGTCGAAAGGAAAAAAAAAATCCTTAGGAACGTGACGGATCAAGATTTGGGTGGATGTGATGCAACATCAGATGATATACTCCATGCATCAGATACCATGTGTTTTGAAATTTATTATTTATTAGTAACATATAGTCCAAGCATCATCTCATATCATCACTAACTTATATACAAATAATCATGCTTCCAAAAATTGATGTATAATATTGTTTAACTAAGAACAAAGGTGGTAGTTTCTTTCTGGTCATTCTAAAGCAGAGGTTCTTGCTTGGCACCTGCACTCGTGGAACTTCAATTATCATATATGCTGTGTTTTCCCGAGAAGAGTGTCCCTCTATATTCATACTAAATCAATTGATTGGTCCCTGGACTTGATTATAGTGGGTTGATGTAATCAAGTGGGATTTCGAGCAAGGTCCAAGACAAATTCACCTTTATATTCTTTTTCAGGATTTAGCTGAAGTGCTGAAGCATGATCTACTTCACCAAGTTTTCTAGCCATGATTCAGTCTTAACTAGTCTTGTCTCTCTTTCTTGTTGTGTTTACTCTCTATTTTCCCCAACCAAGACAGCAAAGGACCGCGTTATGAAAAATTTTCATGCCCATCACCTAAAGCCAATTAACACAAAGAAAATCCAGAATTGTTTTCACCAAAACTAACAGAGTTCTGTGTATGAATTGTGGGTGCAGAGTGATATAGCACAAATAGGTCAAACTTGGGTAAGCCATGTAGAAATGTTTTCCATAATTTGCAGCAGAGCAACTTCTCTGTCTTTGGAATTTGATCGAACAGTTGGAAGAAACGGAAAGGGAGTAGAAGATTCAACTACAAGATATCAAAGTGTGAATCAATTAGACCTATCCCCACCCCTGCGCTTATGTTTTCCTTGCTACTAGAGCAACAAAATTCTTCTTTTATGTCTTAGATCTTCTCTATTTCAAGCTTTGTTCTAATATTTTCCCCCAAAATAGCAAGTTTCAGCCCTCATCTAAGAACAAAAAAGAAGACCAAGAATTCACACAGAACTACACTACCATGCATCAAAATTGAATCTTTGAGTTCCATGCGAAAGGAAACAAGCAAGCAGAAGAGATGATACCGAGCCGGGCTGGAAGGGAGGGATATAAGACTCGTAGTACTCCCTCATCCTTCCCCTCATGTAGGGATCGCAGGAGAGGTAAAGGTTCTTCACCAGGATAGCCCCCTCCACACCCTCGGGAATCCTCAAGCTGGCCTTCCCCACTCTGAACTCCATGTCCGTCTCCTTGGGTTCTCCCACCACGAAGTGCTTCAGCACCACCTGCTTGTTCCTCACCATCTCCTCCACACCCGCCATGGCCACACCTCAGAAGCAGTGTTGAGTGATGATGAGAGATGAGAGATGAGAGATGAGGAGAAAGCCGGTTGTATGGCCTTTAAGAGGAGGAGGAGAGGGAGGGAGGGTTGTTGCCACCTACCCATGGCTGCTGCGTCGATGACCAACTACCGTGCAGGAAAACAGGAAAAGCGTGGCAGATTCGGAGCCAGTGGAGGAGAGTTGGTAAGATGGGATTTGGAGCACAAACTGGCTGTGATGCTGCTCTGTTGACTTTGGCTATCGAAATGGAGGACAGGCGTCAGAGATGTGAAGGCTTGCACGTTGGATCGTACCGCTGGAGGACAGTGGTGGTGGAGGCTTACTTCTTGTTACTCACAAACCTACCACCTACCCACCAATTACAGAGGGGAGGGGTAAAGATGGGTGGGTCCTGTTTCACCTATCAGCTTAAGCATTTGATAAAATTAATGATGATAATTAATTTAATATTAAAAATATAATTATGGTGCAAACGATAATTATGTTTGCTTTTAATACTATTAATTAAGAGCAATTTTACTGCACGGTTGTTCCTTACCCACCGACATACCAACTAGGTGTAAAGATGGGTATGCCGTGTTTCAGCTGTCCAATTAAAGCTTTAAGTAAAATTAATGATGATAAATAACTTAATATTATAACTGTCATGTAATTATGTTGTGAAGGATAATGATGTTTTGGATTGACACATATTTCGCCTACCAATTAGGGGTAAAGATGGCTGTGTGTTCTTTTTGTCTATTCTTTTAAATAAAATTGATTAAAAAATTAGTAGATAAAAATCTTAATAATTTATTATAAAGTTGGAATCTAATGATATTTATTATTACATAATTCCTAATTATCAGGAAATTTTCATATTTAATATTATAAATGTCATGTAATTATGTTGTGACAAGGTTGTTTGGTCGATAAAAAAATTCATATTTACTATATTTTTTCATGACAAATTAATAGGTTTTTTTTTTCTTACCTCAATAATTTCCTGGGGAGAACATGCACAAAATTGAGAGATTTCTTGAAATATGTGTGAGAGGATATTTAATATATATATATATATATATATATAAATATATAAAAATAGCCTTTGTGTTAATGTTGTCACATGATAAAAAAAAAATTAATTTAATTGTATTTGTTTGTATGTGTTTTATAGTTTAATGGACATTTGGTATCAACATGTTTTTGACAATAATAATGACGTCATTAATTTCTTTCCTACACCAAATTTGGAAGCCTTATATGGTATCATGATTAGGTGTGGGAGAGTGTTACAAAGGATGAGAAAACTTTTGGAGGAAGCTTCCTTACCCCGTGACAAATGGGTCCATAAATGAGGTCACGTTGTCATCATTGTTGTGTCACATGATTCATGTGTGCGAAAGCCACATAGGCCAAGAGAGTTTAGGAAGGAACATGGAAGATAAACATACTCACTGATTAAAGCTATGTGATGTGTCACTCTATTACATTGAGATTTTACCGAATTAGTGGTCTAATGATGGGTTTGTTCTGATCACAAAACACAAAAACCAAGTGTTGATGTCTAATTATAATACACTTGTCTTGAATGTGTATAACCACCAGCATTAATATAATTTCAGTAAGCTATTTATTATATGTTACACTCCGATGCCGGTCAATCTTGGTTGGATGAATCGTTTCTTTTTACCACAGTGGGCGGGCTCTACGTGTATCCCCAAGTCGTCCTTAAAGCAAATATAATGATTTAATTAGTGCTATCCATCTACATCAAAACATAGTCAATATGTCATGTTTAGTAGTTAGCACTTGCCATCGAACTCCATATTGTTTTTGGCCTGAGGTTATCACTGTATATAAGCAGCTATATCACATCACACGGTTGTAATACTCTTAGCGCCACCAAACCTACGTGTGATCTCCCCACGTGCCGACATCCTCTTGTGCTTTCGTGGAAGCGTGCGGTTCAACCACTGCGACGGCACAGCACGGCAAGTCAAAAGCCGGCGACAGGGTTGCGATGCTCGCCGACCACACTGCCCTTCCTTGCTTGACCAGCGGAGCCCACGTCGGACCCATCGGCACTGTCGTGACGGCATCTGATGGTGGAGGAGCGGAAGAAGCAGTAGGTGGGGGCGGGTAAGCCGAAGTATTGAATTCTCTCTCGCCAATATTGACTCTCGTGACAGCAACTGATGGTAGAGGAGCGGGGAAGGATGGGGCGGTAGGCAAAAGTATTTTCTCTCCCGACAATATTGACTCTCGGCACATGCACTCTCTCTGCATTGCCAGTACCCAATCCGAATTTTCCCTTCCTCGGCGGGACCCACGTGGGACCCTTCATCGTTGTGGTGACAGCAACTGATGGTAGGGTATCCGGGGGCGGGTAGGCGAAAGTATTGAATTCTCCCCCAACGGGACCGACTCTCGTACCCGAATCACACCTCTCGCTCTTCCTCGCTTCATATAGAAAGGTATGAATTGGGTGGTTCCGAATCCTTCATGATTTCAATTATTATTTATATAAATAGTTTTTTGGTAATTAATTTACATTATATACCTGAGTTTAATTTCACACATCAAATCTATATTATGATTTGTATAAATTAGACTATTTTTCTCTATAGAATGTCTGATGCGTTGCTTGAATTCTGCTTTTGATAATGAAAAACAAAAGCCTCCTTTTTCTCTTTCTTTTCGCTCATCTCTCTCTCTCTCTCTCTCTCTCTCTCTCGACAAGGCTGAGTCATTATGCATGCGAGGGATGGACTTCTGGGTAGACGGTCATTATACGCCACTGCTTGAAATGTCATCGAAGCATAAGGTTTGATCTTTTGATTACAACTTTTCAAAAAGATACAGCAAAAAAAAGAACCCACTAATAATCCAACAATTCAATTTACTCAACTTTAAGATATTAATTAATGCAATATACATGATAAGAATTTAATTCTTTTGATATTTACATCCATCAAGCCTACTTAAACCATATCAGAATACTAAATGATCAAGCTTGAAATGAATACATTTGTAGTTAGAATGAACTTCAATATCTCTATCATTAATTGTAATAGAAAAGGTAAATTCTAGTGAGATATTCCTTGTCCCTGTATTTTTCTTAAATATAAATTTAAAATGCACCAAAAAATTATTTGTGCTAATCTGCAAAATGCTAATTATTACCTCATTATTATATATGAAGGTTGTTTTCTTGTTAAGTTATTCATTCATTTCAGTCAACCTTACTTTCTATTCTAATTAGTCAACAACACCTTGTCAAACTTGTCAACTTAGTTTTATTCACCTGGCATTGTAACTATGCCATTTATTTTTATTATCAGGTATGGAAAAATCATAGTCAATATTTCAATGGTTCATTTTGTGCATCATTCCAGTATTTATAACTTGTTTTTTAATCCTTTATTAATCTCTTACCTATCTCTAATATTTTATCTCATTTAGTACCTTTTTTTCCCAACACATCTATCTGTATGCTTTTGCTTTGTGCATTGTTTCCCTCTTGGCATAAAAAATAGTATGCATCATATAATCCATAAACTTTTTGAGCTTCTAAGTCTTAATATATATATATATATATATATATATATATATATATATATATATATATATATATATATATATATATATAATATGAGGTTGATGCAATTGTTGACATGGATGGTTGAGAAATTTCTTGTGGTTTGATCACATTGTGACATTGAAAGGGTCTTGTTGGTAGGACATACCTTTCTTCCCATTTGGTTGTTTACAGATTGCGACGAGTCTTATTTGTTGCTTCAGCTCCTTGACTGAAGAAAGAAGGCGAGATGTTGAAAGATTGCAGGTTGCTTTGGAACATTTCTCTGGTGGACCATCTCATTTTCATGTCCATTCATGTAGAATATGTGTTGTTGCTGAGAAACTTCAAGAGTTCTTCAATTTCAGCTTGGGATTGAGGTTGAATTTTTCTTGAACCAATTTTCACCTTAGAAATAGTAGTAAGCTCTATATTAATGATTACATTGACCTTGATCATGCCTAATTTTCGAATGTTATTACATTTGGAAATCAAATATATCTCGAGAATATTTGAAGTGATCGATCATATTCATCTCCTTGAGTGTAGACTTAATAAAGTCGAAAGGGGCAGAAAAATAAAACTGGTATTAATGAAAAATATTTTCTTTTGAATATCCTATTGACTATGTATTCTTAAGTGATGCCACATCACCATCATAATGAATGAGATTGCCTAAGTGGTGCCACATCATTGTCATGCTGGTTGGGCACTCGTGATCAAATTAGGTGACTCGTTTCAAACCCGGTTTGGTCACCAATTATTTGATTAGGTGCTATGTGTCGAGTGACGATTTGCTGTTAAAACTAATCCTCACAAACCTGAGATGAAACTACTGCTGCAGCAAATCACTGAAGCTTAATATGTTTCTCAAGGGTTCATCCCTCTAATAATATAGTAGCATTTAGTGATCATGCAAGAAGAATGAAAATAGAGGTATTTAATAGACTATGCAAGAGGAAGAAGGATTATTATTGCAGTTCTTGTATGGCATGTTTGAAACTAAAGCATCTTAGTAGTATCTGACAGGAAATAATAGACTATGCATATAATGTTTCTTTCTTCTTTGTTTTGGCATATTGCAGTAATTTGTTCAAACAACAAATTGATAATCTTGCTGTCTGCTTGTCAACATACAACATTGTCTTCAAGTCATCTACCAAATAGACAGATGATGAATTTCTACCTTGTCATTGGCCACACAAAAAAGGTTTACTGATCAAGTTTCAGAATGAAGGATTCAGTGAGAAGTATATTAAGTTTGAGCATCAGCACCCTGAGCATTGATTCAGAATTCTACAAAACAAGCTCAAGTGGTCCAAGAGAAGACCTTCTTTGAAATCAGGGAGGTGGTGTAGTTGATGCTTCAAGAACAATTGTTTCAGGGGATATTTTGCTTGCTTTCATAATGGCCCTAACTTGGACCACAATATATATGATCAGACTGAAGCCTTTGTCTCAAGGTTGTTAGCTTCATAACAATCTTAAGATATGTTTATCTCCAATCATCACAATATTAAAAATTCTCCTATAATATCATGTAATTTTTTAAGTATAAATTTCAATCTAATCCCACCCAATACCACTTGTTCAAATATTATAGTTCTTTGATTTCGATCACAGTAAGCTTTGGGATCAATTAACTGCTTTAAACTTCTCTGATATATCTTGGTGTATTATGAAAAAAATTTAATTGCATTCTTAATTCTATTGATAAATTGGGTGGTAAACATTTTTATAGTAATGCTTCAATGTGTGCTTTTATAGATTTTATGAAAAGCTATAATCTTACTTAAAAGTTTTTTTGGTTTCCAATTATACATGGTATAATAATAATAGAGCTGGTACTGCTAGAATTTTTGTTAGATTTGATATGATCTTTGGCAATAATTTATAGATCAACTCTTATAGTGATTTCTCTATTTATCAATCTCTCAGAGAGTCTGCTCAAATCATTCTCCTCTCGAACTCCAACTTAAATGTCATATCTGAGTTTTCTCTCAAGGGAATAGAAACAATCTTGGAATTATAAAAACCAAGTTAGAAAATATTCAAAACAAAACTATAGATTTTGAATCTAAACTGGACAATAACAATCATTCTAATTCCATCCTTTTTACAAAGATTTACTTAATAACAATCATTCTCTCCCCTTATTTACTTAAGGTTTTTCAATCCTTTTATGACCATGTCCCTCTTAACTCATTTAACTTCTATTCCTAAAAATAAAAATCATACTCAAATAAATCATTTTTTGACTAATAGCCTCATCTAATGTTAATTATAGAATCTTGGTTAAAGTACTTGCAAATCGCTTAAAGCCTTTTCTCGACATTCTTATTAATAGAAACAACCTGCTTTTATTTCTGAGCATAGTATGTATGATAGATACTATACTAATTACCCTCAGAATATATACTTCTAAGCGTAAAAATTTATTTTTTTAATTAAAATTGATTTAGAAAAGACTTTTGATATGCTTTCTTGGGAACCTATTTGAAAACCCTTTCCATTATGAATTTTTCCTCCAAATATATTACATGGACTCAAAATTGTATTCAATCCCCTAATTTTTCATGCTTAATAACTAGAGAAATATCTTCTAATTTTCACAATGGATGTGGGGTTAGACAAGGAGATCCATTGTCCCTTTATTTTTATATTCTATAGTAGCTCAGCTTTTAACTCAACTTTTAAACAAAGCAAAATGAAATAAAAGCCTTATTCCTCTTAGCTTTGCCCCTAACTGCAAGCTAATTCATATTATGTTTGCCAAGGATATTTCTTTTTATATTTTAGAACAAAAATTAAATCTTGTAATACTATAAAAAAAAATTAAAAATATAAATCTCTAACAAATCAACATATCAATGCTGTAAAATCTAAAATTTTCTTTCCCAAATCTACTTCTAGATCCACCAGAGCATCTATTTGTTCTTTGCTAGGCTTCCAGGAGTCCCTTTCCCCTTTGAGTATCTAGGTGCCATTATTGCACCTAGAAGAATTCCTTTTTAAGTGCTCATGATGACATACTAAAAATGAATAAATTCAAATTTACATTTTAATTAAAGTTAAAAATAAATATGATTTACCTATAATTAAATCAATTATTACTTCCATACCAATTCAGGATTCTGTTATTAAGAAAATTGAAACCTTAATAAAAAAAAAATTTTGGTAGAAGGCTTACATCTGATTAACTAGCACACCATAACATTTACTACTGATGCAGGCAGGTGATCTTAATACACATGACATCAGTAACTTTAAACACACTTTACAAGCTTCCCAAATCTTTAGATATCATAATAATGATGGTTCTTTCTGATCCAACATCATTCATGATAAATATGATTATGTAAATCCTGGAAATATTCCAAAATTTCTTAGATCTAGTTGGAGTTGGAAACTTTTTAGTCAATCAATGTTTGCATTAAGGGAAGGAATTTTCAAACAAATAGGAAATGGATCAAATACATCTTTGTCTCAAGACCCTTGGCTTTATAGTATAATACCTTTCCAGCATTTATTAATAATATATGTGCTGCCTATAGATATAGATACAAAGGTTGATGTGCCAATCCAATATGGCAGCTAGAATTACCAGTTGCTATTGGATATGAACGCCTGATTTGATTAATGCTATAAAAGTTGTAGAGATTGCAAAGTATCCAAGTGATAAATACTTGGATACGGAAGGAACACCCTTGTGAGAGAGCTACTCTCATGGGTGCATTTATTCATCTGCATTCAAGGATTTTAATTTTGAATAATATCGTTTGTATCGGATGGTACATATTGGTCCATCAATAGATCGGTATACAGATCATCTGCTACTGGAAGGTAGCATCGATTGTGACTATTTTCGCTCCTAAATCGGTCGGTGATGAAGAAGAAAGAAGAGGGAGAAGAAAGAGGTCGATGACGGAGAAGAAAGAAGATGGAGAAGAAAAAATAAAACCTAGTGATTCAGCATAGCGACGAAGCCTCGGTGACGTCACGGGGAAAAGCAATTTCTTCTCCCCAACAGAAGAAACCAAGTGAGACGATGTCTTTCTTTTTCTCTTTTCGTGTGGGGAAACCGAGGTGATGTCTCCCCCCCCCCACCCCTTTTTTTGTACGGGGAAATCAAGCAACATCACATTTTTCTTTTCTTTTTTTTTTTGCACAGGGAAATCGGGGCGACGTCGTCTTTGACGTCGTCTTTCTCTTTCTTTTTTCTTTTTTTTTTTTGCCTGAGGAAGCTTAGGTGCCTTTCTCTTTCTTTTTTCTTTGTACAGAAAACCGAGCAACGTCGCCTTGCCCCCTTTTTTTTTTTGCATGGACGAGAAGGAACCTCCTCCTTACAAATTATATATATATATATATATATATATATATATATATATATATATATATATATATATATATATAGGATCTTGTTCTTTTTAGGACGGAGGAACTGACTTTATTCTTCATGCAAGATGTAGAGCAGTTGGACTTGAGTAAATATGTAGCAGCTTAGCACTATAATGTGAAGCAAAAGCTGTAGAATTGGGACTCCAATATGCACTCGACAATGGTTACCACAATTTACAAATTGGGATGAGACTCCATCACATTATTAGTAAACCTACTCAAATCAAATGAGCAAACCCTATGGCTAATCAAGCATTCAATTGCTAGCATCAAACATCAATCGTTATAGCTTAATTCCCGTGCCATTTTACACTGCTTTAGAGAATGTAATTTAGCAGCACACTGGACTGTCACCAAATCCAGATTTGATAAGCTTTCGATTTATTGTATGAGAAGATCAGTTCCTTCATGATCTGTATGTAACTATCCAAAATGATCTTAATAGGTCTTTTGGTTGAATTTTGTAAAAAAAATATTATAGTTCTTTATATGAGTTCTTTTGGTTTTTCTTGTATTAGTATTCTCATAACTTTTGGAGATGGATATTTTGTAGCCTTTTTTCTTTTTTTGTTTTTTAGCCTCATTTCCTCACTTGTAAATCCTTTAAAGGCCTTCAAACTCATCTAAAGAGGAACGGTTTACCTCATGGCATGAACCTTTTGTTAGAGTTTCATGGAAAAGGATACTCACGAGTAAAATTATTAGGAGATTTTCTAATAACATTATTCTCATGATCTTGTGATTTTTGAAGATTATAATTTGTCTGCTTGGATGATGTGTTCTCCCTCTCTTGTCATGGATATTGAACATAGTTTTTTTCCCCTTATTTTATGTTTATTTCAGTGAGAATATTTTAAAGAAGTTTATCATGCATCCAAACTTTCAACCTTTGTTGAAGGAAATACTCTTTGATACATATTTCGATGTCTAATATTTTATCTAATTTGTAGATTTTTTAACAAATAAATAGTAAATGCAGGTCGCAGAATCAAGCTTTGTTGTAAAAATATTTCAATATGGATTCAGTTCTCTAATATTTCATTTAGTTTGTATGATTTTATAATGGATAAATGATAAAGGTGGGTATTCATCCCAAGATCTTGTAGTAATATAATAAACTCTTTACTAGTTAAGTCAGATAGAAAATTCAAAAGAATTTTTAGATAAGGTTTTGAACTCCTAATCTTCGATAAGTAAGTTTGATATATAGCATCATATCAATATTTTATATGTAAATTTTGTAAATAGTAATAACTTATACATAAATTAATCTAATAATATTTTAAATCTTTAACTTTTGATGGATGAGTCTGATATATATTATCACTAAACTAATAATATTAGGTGTAAGAATTATTGGATGATATTGTTAGGATCGGAGCCCCACTAAAAGGGGGGTGAATTAGTGCTGCGGATTAAAACTCGTAAGTTTGAAATTGATTTCGTAAATATATAGAGATTTCGATTTGATGAAGGATGACTTAGCTAAAATAGCTCAGGTAAAGGTAGTCAAGAGTAAGGAGATGAAAACCGAATGATTTGCAGCTAAGTAAAGAAATGATTCAGAAAATTAAACACTCACATATTCAAGGAACACCATGATGTAAATTGGTACGGTCAAATGACCTATATCCACTCTATGAGGCTCCTAACTTCCACTAAACTTGATTTATGTCTTCATGCTATCATAGTTAACCCTGCACACTTAACTCAATAATATAGATTAGATCAATTAACACATTAATTGACTTCATCATCAAAATTCGAGATTCAACAATCTCCTCCATTTTTATGATGACAATTAATTGATGACGGAGTTAATCATAACTCCCCCTATCTATATGTCATATTATGATAAGATAAAAGCACTTGAATTCAATCTCTTTGAATTCAAGCCTAAACTGATAAGTTCTATCCGTCGAACTTATCGTTATTCTTAATAAGCATTAGCAAATATGAAACTTCGTATTTCTCATAATTTTAAGGAATGAAAATTATTTTCAAGCCAAATGATACAAAACAATTATCATTTCAATAAGAAATAATAATAATTTAAAATTTCAACATGGATCTCATGATATAAATGCAAGGCATGATTTTATATGATATATCATATATATAAAAAAATGATAAACATATTAGACAACCAATCTAAAAACTTTTATATGTGATATGCGCAAAAAGTTTTACGATGCTTTTAAGGAATATAACACATATAAGATATTTTTCATTGCATTATACAACATATAATGCAGCGGAAAACTTTCGACGATTTAAAATGATATTCGTACGATAAAGACGATTTCGGTAAGAAAGCCGATTCGAAAGTTGCTTTAACTTAGATTAGGCGAAGTGCAGTTAAAGTAAAGCTATGGAGGCAGTTTGCAATTAAGATAGAGAACAGAAAGTAAATGCAAACCGAGATTTAGAGTGGTTCGATCAATCTTGACCTACATCCACTTTTGGCTTCCTCCTTCGATGAGTTCACCGACGTCCACTAGAGGCCTTCCTTCAATAGGTGAAGGCTAACCACCCTTTTCCAGTTTCACTCCTTTTGACGGGCTTAGGAGACAAACCTTACAGAATTTCTCTCCTCTCTTGAAAGCTCAAAACTTAGAAGAAAAGAGGGAGGAGAACTTCTAGCCTTTACAACACTTTTGAGCTCTAAAAATCACAGAGTAAGATTGGATTTTCGGTTCTTTTGGTTGCCCTTTCATGCAGGAAAGGGTGGGGTTTATATAGGTCCCAAACTGGTTTAAATTTGGAGCTCAAAAGTGTCTTTTCTCGGATTTCTAGGGTCCTAGCGGTACTACCTCATGACTGGGGCAGTACAACCGCCTGGCAGCTCAGAGATTGAGCCTCTGGGCGGTGTCACCACCTGACAGGGTCGGTTGCACCACCCAGTCTCGCTCGGAGACTGAGCCCAAGCGGTGCCACCGCTTTAACTTGGGCGGTTGCACCGCCCAGCTTTCCTAGGAGACTATCTCCTGGGCGGTGCCACCACCGACCCTAACGATGCCATCGCATAGCAGGAATTCTATTCCGAATGGGTTGACCCATTCGGCCCAATTTGGGTCTATCAAGGGCCCAATTGCCCCCAAATTAAGTTAATGAGATCACCTCCCATTCCTAACTTAATCTACATGCTAACTACGATATTTCTTAAGACATTTACTGCAACTTGCTCCGGTGGATCAATCGCTTCTTCCGACGAGCTTCCGGTGAACTTCCGGCGAACATCCGACGAACCTTCGGCAATGCTTCAGCGGACTTCCGGCAAACTCCTGGACTTACGATGATCCACTTGGTGAGTTTCGACGAGCTTCTTTGGCAAGCTCCTGAACTTCTCGGATTTGTTCCCGCAGAACCTCCGACGACCGTTCAGACTTCCATCGAACTCTCGAACCCCCAACGTGATCATGGTCTTAACTCCGACGCAACTCTTGCTGCATGTCTTTCTTCCATCATAGTTAATCCTGCACATGTAAAATAAAACTTCGATCGAGATAATTAATCCTAAGCAATTAACCAAGTTATCCGGCATGTCATTGATCCCTCGACGCTTCGTCCGATTATTCGGCGCATCGTCCTCTCCTACGGCCTATTGCCCAATCGGCTAGTTGACTCCGCAACTCCAATATCCTTGGCACAATACCCGTTCTTCTTGGCCCGATGTCCGAATCCACGGCCCGAAGCCTTCTGTCGATACGTCGACCGATCCATCGGCCCGATGTCCAATCTTTTGACATGTTCCTCCGGCACAACATGATTTTTCCTGCTTTAATTGTCTCATCTTGATCGAAGCATCCTGCGTCACTCAAAATGCAGATTAAATCATAAACATATATTAAGTGGTTTCATTATCAAAATACGAGATTCAACACATATAAGTCATGCTAATTTCATATTTGCATAAGTCATCAATCTTTTGTATATTCTTCTCCCTCTTTGTCATCAACAAAAAGGAGATGAGTTTTCAAGCATAAAACTCGTGATCATTGAAGCCATTCATAAAATCATCTCATAAGAAAAAAATCTTGAAAAGGAGATGTTAAAATTGACAAAGCTTCAACTTAGCATTAAGATCGATCATTCAAGGAAGACATCAAATCATCCAAAATAACATGAAGGTATCATCAAAATATTGATAAAATTTTGGAAAGAAACATCCAATATCATATACTAGGATAATGTTAAATGCATGTCAAGATAGCATAGAGGTTTACAATAATAAAAAGGTTTAACACAACGATTATTCCTTAGGAGGAATTCCAGGGTTTCTCTTTATAAGGGGGTTCTTGGGCGGTGCCATCGCCAACTGAGTGGTGCAACCACCTGGGGACCGAGCGCCCAGGCGGTGCTACCGTCTGTTCTAGCGGTGCCACCGCTGCCATGCTAAAAAATATTTTTTTATTTTTATTTTTAGAAGTTTTAATGTGTTTAATTTAAGATAGGATAGTGTCTTGGATCATTCTTTAAGATGTCATTCAAAATTGAAAAGAAAGAAGTTAAATTCACGAAAACTGAAAAGAGGATGAAAAATTTTCGAAAAATATATACAATCAAGTTCATTCACAAGGATAATTCAACATACCTAATTCCCTTCTAATAAAGTCAAATTGATCTTCATTTAAGGCTTTTGCGAAAGTATCCGCTAATTGATGCTTTGTATCAATAAATTCTAGAATGACATTATTATTATTGACATGATCTCATATAAAGTGATGCCTAATGTCAATATGCTTAGTTCTGAAGTGTTGAATTGGATTTTTGGTTAGATAAATAGCACTTGTGTTATCACATTTTATGGAAATGTTCTTTATGTAGATTCCATAGTCTTCCAACGTATTTTTCATCCAAACAACTTGTGCACAGTATGCACTTATAACTATGTATTCGGCCTCCGTTGTGTTGGGAAATCATGGGGGGGCGACATCATATGCGTAGCGGAAGAACAAGAAAACAAAAATCCCCGATTCCCAAAAAGATGTTCATCGTCGTGCGAAGATTGGTGCGCAAAATCTGCAAAAAACACAAAAACTGCGTATAGAGATTGTGTTACCTAGGGAGATCGTATATCCCTGTTTCCTTGCAGATCCTTAGGAGAGGGTGAAGGAGGTCAAGCGTCCTCCTCTCTAGCGGTGATCCACACAGCAGGGTTGCGACGACGCTCCTCAAAACTCCAGGCCTACTCTGAGGTGGAGAGGGAGAGGAGAATAGGAAGGGCAAGCAAAGACTCTAGCCTATGAGGCTGTGAATCCCTCCTATTTATAGAGATCCCGTGTCAAAACCCTAATGGGTCCTTTCCCTAGTGGGTATTGGATCTGCATCCAATAAGACAAGGGCTCCGTCGGATATCTCATATCCGAACCTCTACTCATCGCAATGCCTACCATATGTGTGTGACCCTCTAGGCCCAATATCGAGCTGGCCGTGAGTCATACCTGTCAGAACTCCTTCTAACTCAGTGAATTATTATCTCTGTAATAATTCACTCGACTCATCGACTACGGAAGTACTAGGCCACTACGCCGTAGTCCCCAGACGATACAGGGGAATCCAATCCATTGGACCTGTCTGTCCTCAGTTACCATGTACCTATAGTCCCTCATCCATCTAATATCCCAGAGACCGTATATCGAGCATGGTGCTGTCAGACCCATACGGTTTCTACTCGAGTCTCGCTCTAATCGGATTCTCCCGGAGAACTCTTTTTCTCTCAACCCGAATGACCCTGGCCAGGGATTTGTCTGAGCAAGAACACATGGGATATTCCTCTCATGATACCGAGAGTGGATGATCCTCTATCGACACTCAATAGCCCTCGTAAGGTCGACTACCACTCCCAATGACCAGCTGTACTAGATCTGGGAACAGCCAAACCTATAAGTCTGGTATCAAAGAGTGGAGCACTCATACAGGACATCCTTGGTGTCTCAAGTCTAAGAACCAAATACACCACTAGGACTACGGAATCGTTGTCTGACAATAAGGCATCATCAACCATCCAGCATTCCGTAAGCGGATCAATCAGTGAACTCATTCTCCAATGAGCACCTGTACTGTATCCCTAGTGTCCCTACACGAGCAGCTATGAGACCAGTTGCATCCATCATATGGACGGGTATACAGCACACCAGTCTATCCGGTTATCACGATGTCCCTCTTGAGTAACCTATGACCGGGATTATTTAGGATATGTGTTTAAAGGTGAATCGATCTCATTATCGTGATCTCATCATGATCCGATTCCCATTGCACAAATCCAAGGACATCACAATATATATGCATTTATGCAATAGTTATAAAGTGATATACGCCAAAATATAATAAGCAAAAAGATTCTGTATCAAGTCACACGTGCCATCACTCACGTGATTGGCTTGCTGGGCACTTATGACTAGCAATCTCCCACTTGACCTAAAGCCAATCACCTATGTGTCTGATCCCCATCAGACCCCTGTGACGCTCAAAGACAATCTGAGACAATGGCTTTGTTAGTGGATCTGCAATGTTATCTTCGGATGGAACTCTTTCCACTGCTACATCTCCTCGGGTCACGATCTCTCTGATAAGGTGGAACCTCCTCAGAACATGCTTAGATTTCTGATGAGACCTAGGTTCCTTCGCTTGAGCAATTGCCCCGTTGTTGTCGCAATATAGGGAAATCGGCTCCTCACTATCCGGCACGACTCCCAAATCTGTGATGAACTTCTTCAACCAGACTCCCTCCTTTGCTGCATCTGATGCAGCAATGTACTCCGCCTCTGTGGTCAAGTCAGCAGTGGTATCTTGCTTGGAACTCTTCCAGCACACTGCTCCTCCATTCAAGGTGTACACATACCCTGAATTCGACTTGCTATCATCGACATCAGACTGAAAACTTGAGTCAGTGTAGCCTTCAACCTTAAGGCTATTACCTCCATATACTAGTAAAAGATCCTTAGTCCTTCTCAAGTACTTAAGGATACACTTTACTGCTTTCCAGTGCTCCAAGCCTGGATCCGCCTGATACCTGCTCGTGACACTCAGAGCATGCGCTATATCAGGCCTAGTACATAGCATGGCATACATGATAGACCCTATTGCTTAGGCATAAGGTATCATATCCATTTCGCCCTTTCTTCTGGAGTCTTTGGGGATATACTCGTAGAAAGCGATATCCCATGTCTCATCGGTATGAGACCTCTTTTGGAATTTTCCATGCCAAACCTTTTGACAATAGTTTCTATGTACCTGGACTGGGACAAGCCAAGCATCCTTTTGGATCTATCTCTATAGATTCTAATCCCCAAGATATAAGATGCTTCTCCTAAGTCCTTCATGGAGAAGTGTCTAGATAACCAAGCCTTTATTGTGGATAGCATTCCTATGTCATTCCCAATGATGAGGATGTCATCCACATATAACACCAAAAAGCTAATAGCGCTCCCACTTACCTTTCTGTATACACAAGGCTCATCTTCGTTCTTAACGAAGTCATAAGATCTGATTGCCTCATCAAATCTTATGTTCCAACTTCGGGAAGCTTGCTTTAGTCCATAAATGGATCTAAGCAACCTACACACCTTATCTGGGCAGTTCTTGGACACGAATCCCTCAGGTTGCATCATATACACCTCCTCCTCCAGGTTCCCGTTGAGGAATGCGGTTTTCACATCCATCTGCCAGATCTCATAATCATAGTGTGCTGCAATAGCCAATAGAATTCTGATGGATTTTAGCATTGCTACGGGTGAGAAAGTTTCGTCGTAGTCAACACCTTGCCTTTGACGATACCCCTTAGCCACTAGCCTTGCTTTATAGGTCTCTACCTTTCCATCTACTCCGATCTTTTTCTTAAAGATCCACTTGCAACCGATGGGTACAATACCTTCGGGTGCATCAACTAGGTTCCAAACCTTATTGGAGTACATAGAATCCATCTCAGAATTCATGGCTTCTTTCCACTTCCCGGAGTCTATACTCATAATAGCCTCCTCGTAGGTCTGAGGATCAATATCCTCTACATCCTCTGCTCTAATATGTCCCACATATCTCTCAGGAGGATGGGATACTCTATCAGACCTGCGTAAAGTTGAAACTTGTGTATTAGATACCTGAACAGACTCGGGCTGTAGAGTGGTGCTTGAGCTTGGTTCTCCAACCTCGCTCAATTCTATCATTCTCCCACTGTCTCCGTCAAGAATGTGTTCCTTCTCAAGGAACACTGCTCTCTTAGCTACAAAGACCTTTTTGTCCTCGGGATGATAGAAGTAATACCCACAAGTTTCCTTGGGGTACCCCACAAATATGCATCGCTCTGTCCTTGATTCTAACTTATCGAGGTTGTGTCTTTTAACGTGGGCTGGGCAGCCCCAAATCTTAACAACTTTAAGATCAGGCTTCTTCCCTTTCCATATCTCATATGGTGTAGACACCACCGACTTAGTTGGAACTCTGTTCAGAAGGTAAGCTGCGGTTTCTAGGGCATATCCCCAGAATGAGATGGGTAGGTCAGCGAAACTCATCATGGACCGTACCATATCTAATAATGTACGATTTCTCCTTTCAGAGACACCATTGAGCTGAGGTGTATAAGGAGGTGTCCATTGGGATAATATCCCATGGTCCTTGAGGAAGTGAGTAAACTCTGTACTTAAGTACTCACCTCCTTGATCTGATCGAAGAGTTTTGATACTCTTTCCAGTCTGGTTCTCCACCTCATTCTTATACTCTCTGAATTTCTCAAAGGCCTCGGACTTGTACTTCATTAAGTACACATATCCATACCTTGAGAAATCATCAGTAAATGTAATGAAGTAGGAGTAACCTCCAATGGCATGAGTTGACATGGGTCCACATACATCACTATGTATGAGTTCCAACAACTCAGTGGCTCTCTCTCCAGTTCCACTAAATGGAGAGTTGGTCAGTTTTCCACGAATGCAAGGCTCACAAGTTGCATATGACACATAGTCGAATGGATCTAGATATCCATCATTTAGCAACTTTTGAATCCTTCTTTCATGGATGTGACCTAGCCTACAATGCCACAGGTATGCACTGTTCAACTCGTCTCGTTTCCTTTTGGACACATTTATATTCATGATATGTGGAGTGGTGTCTAACATAAATAAACCATTATGTAATGTTCCTTTCGTGATGATATTATCATCTAATAATATCGAACAACCATTGTTCTCAAAAACAAATTTATATCCACTAACTGTTAAACATGAAATGGAGATAATGTTTTTGATAATAGAAGGAACAAAATAACATGCATCTAATGCAATAAAAGCTCCACTAGGCAGATGTAGGGCGACCTCGCCAACAGCTAATACAGCAACTTTTGCTCCATTACCCATCTTGAGGTCCATCTCGCCTCTCTCTAGTCTCCTAGGCCTTGCCAGAACCTGCAACGAATTACATATATGATAAGCACTACCGGTATCTAATACCCATGTGTTATCATAAGAGTCTGACAAATGGAGACTGATCATGAATGTACCTGAAGCTTCATCAAGCTTTTGTTTCGCCCTTTCTGCAAGGTACTCTTTGCAGTTTCTCTTCCAGTGCCCATCTTTACCACAGTGGAAGCACTGGCCTTTGTCCTTTGTTGGGTCTTTCTTAGCAACCTTTGCTTTACCTTGTTTGCCCTTGCCCTTTCCCTTCTTAAGGGACCTTTCTGCTTTCCTTTTCTTTCTGGTCTCACCAGTGTAGAGAACTGGCTTCTCTTTCTTAATAGTACTCTCTGCCTCCCTCAACATATTGAGGAGCTCTGGGAGAGTCACCTCAAGCTTGTTCA
The DNA here is from genome assembly GCF_036884655.1 of Musa acuminata AAA Group. NCBI lineage: Eukaryota > Viridiplantae > Streptophyta > Magnoliopsida > Zingiberales > Musaceae > Musa > Musa acuminata. The sequence continues at coordinate 20,423,892 of NC_088350.1, forward strand.
TATTAAAATTCATTATGAACTGTGAAAAGGAATCTGGTAGGGACTGAAGCACAATATCCACACACAAGTTATCCTCTAGGACCATTCCTAGACCTGTGAGTTTCTCTATCCACTCAATCATCTTTAGGACATGGTTCTGAACCGGTGTCCCCTCAGTCATCCTAGCACGGAAAAGGCTCTTGGATATCTCATATCGTTGAGTCCTTCCCTGTTCCTCAAACAATTTACGGACATGTAGGAGAATGGATCTGGCATCCATCTTTTCATGTTGTCTCTGTAACTCTGGAGTCATAGAGCCCAACATATAGCACTGAGCAAGAGTGGAGTCATCAATGTACTTCACGTAGCGAGCGATCTCATCCTCGCTTGCCCCTTCTTCGGGCGTAGGCATCACTGTATCAAGGACGTACACGATTTTCTCCGCTGTGAGAACAATTCTCAAGTTACGGAGCCAATCCGTATAATTTGGACCAGTGAGGCGGTTGACATCAAGTATGCCACGTAAGGGATTTGAAAGCGACATTTTCTGAAAATAAAGATGTAGCAAAAATGAATAACATGCAGATTTTGCAAGAAATAAACTATCAAGATATGGACTTCTATCTTAATATGCTCCCACTATTTTACTAACGAGTCACGCGACACCCTCAGCACGTGAAACGGAAGTCTCCGGCAGACTTCTAGTGGGGATCAGGATCCAATCAGCGTCTTAGTGTAACCTCGAGGGACTCGACCAATCACACTAAGCCTAAAAGGTAGACAACTCTTGCCGATCACAACTCCTTGTGATTCCCGTCCTGTTCGGCCTCCGAATCACCATGGCCTCGAGGGACTCGACCAACCATGATGCTCGGTTAAGTCAACACCTTCGTTACAAGATGAGTCTGATTTGATGATATACCCTCGAGGGACTCGACCAAGCATATCATGCCCTCAGGTCACCGGTGACATCTCTATGTCGTAAGCAAGATAGCGAATCGCGATATAGGTGAGTCTCGAGGGACTCGACCAACTCAACCTACACCGGGATTCGGTTCCTACTCATAACGATGGAAGGCCACGTGGGTCAATCTAATTGCCTCACGTTTACCGACTTAATATTATCGAGAGATGTTTCTATGATTTGGTCTCCTAATATGACATGTCACACATATACATATTTAATATATATCTACATCGCATGCAAATATATATACATATCTAGTATGTGTATAAGCAATCACACCAGATGATCATGGACCACAACCTAATATGATTAGGCCCGAGCCAGTAGGCCTAATCACTCACATCAAGATCTATGTGTGCAACGGTGCATCTCCATGCCTTGTGATCGTCCATCTCGTCCTCGTCGGTTCCGTCGATATCTTGATGCATCTCCATGCATGATCGTCCGTCTCGTGGGTCCCGCTATAGCTTCCATGCTCCCGCTGCGCCTCCTCATGTGATTACAACTTAATCATAGGCACGCAGGCCCGACAATAAACGAGAAATATAATGGAGGTTCGCAGACCTCAATAATAATAATCACAAGTACACACATCACACGGTCCATGATCATCCGTCCACTCATCATACATCACATGTATAAATAATCATTATCATGTAGGACTACTAGATAATAATAAAAATAATAATCAACTAAACCTTTTAATTAATTAATATTTTTTGAAATCAGGGATATATAGGGAATTTCTCAATTCCTAAGGGTATTTTCGTAATTTGGACAAAAGACAGAAACTGGAATTTCTCAAATTCCGAGGGGCAAAACTATCTTTTGCGCAGAAAACCCTAATACCCTTTCCCCTTTTCGCTGCTGCCGCCGCCGCCACCCTGCCGGCGGCGGCCTGTGCGGCGGGGCGAGGGCACTGCCCTCGCCTGCAGGCGGCACGCCCGCTGGCGGCGATGCCGCTGCGGGTGGGCGCCCTCTTCGGGCGCCGCTGCCTCCGCAGGCGGTGCTGTCCCGCCGGGCGGCCGCCCCTGTGGGGGGGGTTTCGCCCGCGGGAGCAGCGGCGGCAGGCGTCGCGCGTCGCTGCCCTGCGGCGGCAGGCGCCGCTTCCTTTCGGCGGTAGGCGCCGCTGCCCTGCGGCGCCTCTGCCCGTGGGTTGCCAGCCCCGCCGGCAGCAAGCCTGCTGCAAGCAGGCCGCTGGCCGGCTGCTGCAGGCACAGCGCTTGCGCATGCGCCGGCCCTGTGCTGCCTGGTTGCGGCTGCGGCTGCCGCTGTAGGTGGCTGCAGGCATGCAGATCGAGGGCAGCAACTGTTGTTGCCCTTCCTTGCTTTTGCGTCAACGATTTTGACGTCAAAATTCTTCCTAAACACAATACACGCAGTTCAAAACCAATCATTCGCACGAACAACCTGCCTCTTATACCACTGTTAGGAAATCATGGGGGGGCGACATCATATGCGCAGCGGAAGAACAAGAAAACAAAAATCCCCGATTCCCAAAAAGATGTTCATCGTCGTGCGAAGATTGGTGCGCAAAATCCGCAAAAAACACAAAAACTGCGTATAGAGATTGTGTTACCTAGGGAGATCGTATATCCCTGTTTCCTTGCAGATCCTTAGGAGAGGGTGAAGGAGGTCAAGCGTCCTCCTCTCTAGCGGTGATCCACACAGCAGGGTTGCGACGACGCTCCTCAAAACTCCAGGCCTACTCTGAGGTGGAGAGGGAGAGGAGAATAGGAAGGGCAAGCAAAGACTCTAGCCTATGAGGCTGTGAATCCCTCCTATTTATAGAGATCCCGTGTCAAAACCCTAATGGGTCCTTTCCCTAGTGGGTATTGGATCTGCATCCAATAAGACAAGGGCTCCGTCGGATATCTCATATCCGAACCTCTACTCATCGCAATGCCTACCATATGTGTGTGACCCTCTAGGCCCAATATCGAGCTGGCCGTGAGTCATACCTGTCAGAACTCCTTCTAACTCAGTGAATTATTATCTCTGTAATAATTCACTCGACTCATCGACTACGGAAGTACTAGGCCACTACGCCGTAGTCCCCAGACGATACAGGGGAATCCAATCCATTGGACCTGTCTGTCCTCAGTTACCATGTACCTATAGTCCCTCATCCATCTAATATCCCAGAGACCGTATATCGAGCATGGTGCTGTCAGACCCATACGGTTTCTACTCGAGTCTCGCTCTAATCGGATTCTCCCGGAGAACTCTTTTTCTCTCAACCCGAATGACCCTGGCCAGGGATTTGTCTGAGCAAGAACACATGGGATATTCCTCTCATGATACCGAGAGTGGATGATCCTCTATCGACACTCAATAGCCCTCGTAAGGTCGACTACCACTCCCAATGACCAGCTGTACTAGATCTGGGAACAGCCAAACCTATAAGTCTGGTATCAAAGAGTGGAGCACTCATACAGGACATCCTTGGTGTCTCAAGTCTAAGAACCAAATACACCACTAGGACTACGGAATCGTTGTCTGACAATAAGGCATCATCAACCATCCAGCATTCCGTAAGCGGATCAATCAGTGAACTCATTCTCCAATGAGCACCTGTACTGTATCCCTAGTGTCCCTACACGAGCAGCTATGAGACCAGCTGCATCCATCATATGGACGGGTATACAGCACACCAGTCTATCCGGTTATCACGATGTCCCTCTCGAGTAACCTATGACCGGGATTATTTAGGATATGTGTTTAAAGGTGAATCGATCTCATTATCGTGATCTCATCATGATCCGATTCCCATTGCACAAATCCAAGGACATCACAATATATATGCATTTATGCAATAGTTATAAAGTGATATACGCCAAAATATAATAAGCAAAAAGATTCTGTATCAAGTCACACGTGCCATCACTCACGTGATTGGCTTGCTGGGCACTTATGACTAGCACGTTGTAGATAGTGCAGCCAAATTTTGTTTCTTGGAAGTCCAAGAAACAAGTGCATGTCCTAAAAATTGATATATTCTGGATGTGCTTTTTCTATCTATCCTACATCCGCCAAAATCGACATCTGCATAAACTATTAAATCAAAATTATTGGATTTTGGATACCATAATCCTAAACTAGGAGTTCTTTTAAGATATTTAAGAATTCTTTTAACACTTTTAAGATGAGACAATTTAGGATTAGCTTGAAACCTAGCACAAAGTCCTACACTAAACATGATATCCAATCTAGTTACGGTGAGGTAAAGTAAACTGTCAATCATTCCCCTATATGTTTTTTTATCAAAGCTTTCATCACTTTCAACCATGTCTAACTTATTGGAAGTACTCATAGGAGTGTTTATAGCTTTTGAACCATCCATGTTAAATCATTTTAATAATTATAATGTATATTTAGATTGATTAAGAAATATACCATTACTAAGTTGTTTAATTTGCAATCCTAAAAAGAAAGATTCTCCCATTAGGCTCACTTCAAATTCATGACTTATACACTTGGCAAATGATTCACATAGTGATTTATCTGAAGAATCAAAAATAATATCATCAACATAAATTTGAATAATAATAAAATTATTTTTAAAATATTTGATAAACAATGTAGTATCAACCTTACCTTTTGTAAAATTATTTAAAATAAGAAAGGAACTAAGCCTTTCATACCAAGCTCTAGGAGCTTGTTTTAAGCCATAGAGAGCCTTAGTCAATTTAAATATATGATTAGGAAGAAGAAAATTTTTGAACATACATTTGTTCCGAATTAAAACGATTTAAGAAAGCACTTTTGACATTCATTTAAAATAGTTTAAAATCATTACTACTAGCATAGGCAAGGAGCATCCTATTGGTTTCTAATCTTGCCATAGTAGTGAAGGTCTCTTCGTAGTCGATACCTTCTTCTTGGTTGAAACCTTTGGCCACTAGTCTAGCCTTGTTTCTAACCACGATTCCGCATTCATCTTGCTTGTTTCTAAAGATCCATTTAGTTCCAATGACTAAATGGTCACTAAGTCTAGGAACAAGCTTTCAGACATCATTTCTCTCAAATTGGTTCAATTCCTCTTACATTGCAATAACCCATGAATCATCTTTCAAGGCTTCGTCAATGCATTTAGGTTCAATTTGAGAAAGGAAGGCAGCGTTAGCACAAAATTTCTCGAAGGAAGAACGAGTTTGAACCCCTTTTGATGTATCTCCTATAATTAGCTCCTTTGGATGAGCATCTACATACTTCCATTCTTTGGGTAAGAAAATTTTGGAAGAAGATGTATCCATGTTGCTATTTTGAGGAGGAGGTTCATTTAAATTCAAATTATCAAAACCAAGATCATCATCAAAATTATTTTTCTTTAACTCGAAAATTTCATTACAAACTATATGAATAGACTCTTCTATAACTAAGGTTCTTTTGTTAAAAACACGAAAAACCTTAGAAACAAAAGAGTAACAAAAAAAGATGCCTTCATCGGATTTAGCATCAAATTTTCCTAAAGCATCATTTTCATTCAAAATAAAGCATTTGCAACTGAAAACTTTAAAATAAGAAACATTTGGTATTTTGTTATTCCATAATTCATAGGAAGTTTTTGATAGAGATGGTCTTATTAGAACTCTATTCATGACATAACAAGCCATATTAACGGTTTCGGCCCAAAAATACTTAGGTAGACTATGTTCATTTAACATGGTTCTTGCTATTTCTTATAAATTTCTATTTTTTCTTTCAACTACCCCATTTTGTTGAGGATTTCTCAGAGTGGAGAAGTTGTGGTTATATCTATTAGATTCACAAAAACTTTGGAAGTCACGGTTTTGAAATTCGCCACCGTGATCACTCCGAATTGATGAAATTATGAAGCCTTTTTCATTTTGAGTAAATTTATAAAATTTAGAGAAATATTTGAAACAATCACTTTTATGAGCCAAGAAATAGGTCTAAGTGTATCTACTATAGTCATCTACAATTACGAAAGCATATTTGCTTCCTCCTAGACTCATTGTGTCAATTGGTCTAAATAAGTCCAAACGGATCAATTGCAATGGTCTAGCGGTGCTAATTTGAGTTTTTGGTTTGAAACTAGTTTTTATTTGTTTTCCTAGTTGACAAGAATCATATTGTCCTTAACAAACTTCATATTGGGAATCCCTCATACTAACTCTCCAGATGAAATCTTAGATATTAGTTTCATACTTGCATGACCAAATCTCCTATGCCAAAGCCAAGCATCATCATTTAAAGTGGAAAATCATATTTCATTACTAAGTTCATCAAGATTGATGGTGTAGACATTATTTTGTTTTAAGGCAATCATTGATATGTTATTGTTTGGTTTTTCAATAATTCAAACAGTAGATTCAAATCTAACGATGTAACCTTTATCGTATAATTGACTAATGCTTAAGAGATTATGTTTTAATCCATCAACCAATAACACATCATCAATTGAAAAGCTTGATTTGTTACCTATGGTTCCCTTGTCAATGATTTTACCTTTGTTGTTGTCTCCGAAGGTGACATACCCTTCTTCTTTGCTATTGAACATAGAGAAATGAGATGGATCTCCGGTCATGTGCCTTGAGGATCTACTATCAAGATACCATCTCTTACTCCTAGCTTGTGAGTTTGTCTACAAAAGAGGATGGTTTTTAGGTACCCATTTGATTTTGGGTGCCTCAAAAATTGATCTACCAATTTTGTCATTCATCATTGAATTATTTATAGTTCCTTTAGGAACCCATGTCAACTTATGTGGACTAATTTTCTTAAATGAACATTTATAAACAACATGTCCAGATTTATAATAAAAGTTGTATTTCAAATGAGATGAAACATGTAATGTGGGTCCTTTAATAAAGGTGGTAGGATTTTGGTGAGATCCTCTTACAAAACCAATTCCACTTCTATTTGCGACGTGACCTTTGTTTGTAAGGATAATGTCCAAGCCTTTGCTACCGACCTTAAACTTGTTTAAGGTCTCTTTAAGTAGCAAATTCTCATCTTTTATTGCTTCTAAGTGTTCACACTTAGAGTATGGAGGAGTTTGAAGACTATCAAGCTTATTTTGTAGTAAGGCATGCTCTTTCTTTAATAGAGTGAACTTATTACTAATAGGTCTACACTCATCAAATAATTTGTGAAAAGCGATAGAAAGTTCATCGAAAGATAAATCTTCATTAATTAAATTACATACCTCTCCTCCTAAAGCCATTAGCATGAAGTTTGCCTCCTCTTTGCTAGTTTCTTCATTTTCGGAATCACTTGAGTAGTCTCAAGTCACTTTTAAAGCTTTCTTCTTCTTCTGTTGCTTCTTCTTGGCTTGGGGGTATTCATTTTTGAAGTGCCCCAGCTTCTTGCATTCGTAGCATATTACTTGGTCCTTTTTATGTTCAAATTTGTTTTTGGTGTCATTTTTAAATTTGTTCTTTCTTATAAATTTTTTAAATTTTTGAGTTAAAAGTGCAATATCATCGTCACTGTCCTCATCACTTGATGTTCCTTTCAAGTGGTCTTCTTGTATTCTAAGTGTCATATCCTTCATATTCTTTAGAAAAGAGTTCTCAAGCTCTTTATGAGCATGATACGTCATTTTGTAAGTCATTAGAGACTTAATAAGTTCTTCGAGAGAAAATATTTTAAGGTCTTTGGCCTCTTGAATGACCGTAACTTTTGGATCCTAACTCTTTGGAAGGGATTTAAAATTTTAGTTACTAGATCAAAGTTAGAAAAACCTTTACTAAGAGCTTTAAGTTTATTGATGACATTCGTGAAACGGGTGTACATGTGTCCGATGGACTCACTTGGTTTCATCCGGAAAAGTTCGTAAGAATACATAAGAATATTGATTTTGGACTCTTTCACTCGGCTAGTACCTTCATGAGTGATCTCAAAAGTTCTCCAAATATCAAAAGCCGAATCATAAATCGAAACGCGATTAAATTCATTTTTGTCAAGTGCACAAAATAAGGCATTCATAGCCTTTGCATTTAAAGCAAAAACCTTCTTCTCCGATTTATCCTATTCGCTCATCGGAAGAGAAGATTTTTGAAATCCATTTTCGATAATATTCCAAAGCTCAAAATCCATGGCAATAAGGAAGACCCATTAAACATAGGCGAACGTATAATAGAGTGACCCTCTTGCATGCCGGAGTAAGCCATCTCTCTTGGGTATTAAACCAAATATGAGAGTGAGTCTTGCTCTGATACCAATTGTTAGGATTGGAGTGGTACTAAGAGGGGGGGGGGGGTGAATTAGTGCAGCGGATTAAAACTCGTAAGTTTGAAATCGATTTCGTAAATGTGTAGAGATTTCAATTTGATGAAGGATGACTTAGCTAAAATAGCTCGAGTAAAGGTAGTCAAGAGTAGGGAGATGAAAATCGAACGATTTGTAGCTAAGTAAAGAAATGATTCAGAAAATTAAACACTCACACATTCAAGAAACACCACGATGTAAAGTGGTTCGGTCAAATGACCTACATCCACTTTCGAAGCCTTCTTCGATGAGGCTCCCAACTTCCACTAGCAAATCATTTTGATGGGGAAGGACCAAATACCCCTCTTACAACCTTCTTACAAGTGGTTCACACTCTTATAGATTTTTTAAAGAGAAAGAGGGAGGTGAACACTTAAGCTATTAAAAACAAGACTTTGCTAGAGCTTTTTCTCACTTTCTAACTTGTCAAAAAGGTGTTTTATCTGCTGAGAATTAAGGAGTATTTATAGGCCCCAAGAGGATTCAAATTTAGGCTCCAAATTTGAGTTGCTTTTGGGTTTCCTGGTGCTAGCGGTGCCATCGCCTGTCAGTGGCGGTGTTATCGCTTGTCAGTGTCTGACACTGACAATATACTAGCGGTGCAACCGCTAGACCTCTCGGGTTCTAGGCGATGCCATCGCCCAATCTGGCAATGTACTCACGGTGCCACCGTCGGACCTCTCGGGTTCTGGGCGGTGCCATCGCGTAGTCCGATGGTGCCACCACCTGGACTATTCTAGCTCACTGCTTGGGCTCTAAACTTAGCCCAAACCAATCCAAACTCGGGCCCAATTAGCCCATAACCGGGTTATAGGATTAACCCTTAATCCTAACTCAAATTATATGCAAACTATGAAATTAAGACATAGCCCTAAGCAAATTTTTAATCGGCAATGTCGAGTTTCCTTCCGGTGAGCTTTCCGGCGAACTTCCGGTAGACTTTTGATACACCCTCGGATTTCTTCCGACGGACTCCCAACAAGCTCCCGGTCTTGTGGCAAGTTCAACGAGTCTTTGGCAAGTATCCGAACCTTCTCGGTGATCTCCACGAACCTCCGACGATCTTTCCGGCGGACTTCCGAAAACTTCGGTAAGTCCCCGATTCTTTCTCAGTTGGTTCCGGTAGCACTTCCGACGATTCTTCGGACTTTCGACAGACTCTCGAACACCTATCGAACTTGACTCCAGTAAATTTGCTTTATGTCTTCATGCTATCGTAGTTAATCCTACACACTTAACTCAATAATATGGATTAGATCAATTAACCCATCAATTGACTTCATCATCAAAATTCGAGATTCAACATATATTTTATTTGGTAAATAGACTTTGTATATCAAAAATTTATCGATGACATAGTAAGTGGATGTAGGATATCTTTTTATAAGTTATAATTGTTAGGATTGAGTTGGCACTAAGGGGGGGGGGTGTATGGGGGGTGAATTAGTGCAGCGAAAAAGGTACGTCGGTTTGAAAATCTTCGCACCATAAAAATCCGATTTTGATGAAAATTATTTCATAAATATATTAACTTGAAAGAGTATAGGAGTGTAGTGAAAGCAATAAGAAGGTAAAGCAGTTTGCAGTAAAGATAAATTGCTCAAAACGAAATACAAACCAATTTATAATGGTTCGATCGTCGTGACCTACATCCACTCTATCAATTCCTCTTCTGTCGAGGCCACCAGTATTCACTAAAGATCTTTCTTCAATGGGCGAAGATCAACTATATTTATAACTCGATTCTCCTTTTGAGAGATTCAGGAGAGAATCTTTCCAACCCCCTTCACTCATCTCTTAAACAAGACTAACACTTGGAGTTTGAGAGAAGTTCATACAAGATTACAACAGCGTTTTCTTTTCTTTTTGCTCTTAGTTGTATGTATGTTAACTAGGGATAAGAGGTATATTTATAGGCCTCAAATGGATTCAAACTTGGAGTATAAAAATGTCTCATCTCAGGTTTCTCGGGTCCTAACGGTACCACTGCCTGTGATAGGTGGTACCACCGCCTAATAGTCTCGGAGACTGAGTTTGGGTTGTACCATTACCCAGACTGGCGATACCATCACCTGACACAATCTCAGAGATTGTGCTATAACGGTTCCACTTGTTGGGTCATTGTTTGGGCTTTTCACTTAGCCCAACATAGTCCAAACTTGGGCCCAATTGACTCCTAATTGAGTTATCAAATTCTAACACAATTATGTGCTAACTACAAATTTGAAGGCATACACTAAGTTAAATAAGTCTGATAAGTCTAGGTTACTTTCGACGAGCTTCTAGCGATCTTTCAACGATTTATTGATGAGTGAGTCTGATATATATTATCACTAAACTAATAATATTAGGTGTAAGAATTATTGGATAATATTTCATACCCTTAATGTTAATATTTGGTAAATAGACTTTGTATATCAAAAATTTATGGATGACATAGTAAGTGGATGTAGGATATCGTTTTACAAGTTGTAATGATATCTTTTTCTAGCATCTTTTCTCGTTGATCAGCCACTCAAAGTGGATGATAGCTTTTTACATTTTAAATATGATAAATTTATTTTTCTTATATAAAAATAGATACATCTCCTAACAAGATGTATAGATTAATAAAATTCGTATAGTTATTTCAAATAAAAATTTTTATCCCTTTTATCAAAGTATTAGGCTCTCAATGCTTCTATGATTAAGCCAAGGGAACAAAGGCCTTGCCTATGATGATCTAATTTTAAGTAAATTCTTTTCATTTTCATCATTTTAAGAGAGAGAAAGTTATCATTTTCCCTTGCCACCCTCCTAATGATTTCCTAAGTTGAATGTGGTCAAGAATATTATTTGTATTTTGGAATTCTTTTTTAGTGTCTATTCTATTACACATATTTTTAGAGAAGGAAATAAAGTGCCAAACTTTATCAGATCTGATGTATGGTGGGGAGATGGTTTACCTTCAGAGCTTTTGGACTTATTGAGAACTAAGATGTATTTGGTGAGTAAGTAATATATAGTTTTCTTTTTATAAAATAAACTTAAAGTATAATAAAATTAGGCATAGCTTTATGATAAAAAGAAAAAGTCTAGCTCGAATATGCATGTTACTGATAAACAATCTAAATGGATCACTCTATTTTAGGCAAGTTTTAAAAAGAAATTTTGAGGAGATTCATACTTGTTTGTAATTTTTTTAACATTGGAAATCTAAATAATAACTTTTCACTCTTAATGTATTCATGCTATTATATAATTTGGGAATCCAAATTTTTTACTTATTTTATGCCAATTTTATTCGAAGTACAAGAGGTGGTTTTTTTTTTTTTTTTTTATCTAACTTGAAAGACTTGGTTATATATCTATGGGTTAATCTATTGCTAAAGATCATATGCCTCGTGATCTTAACATTTTATGATAGTGTTGGTGATAATTGTTTCGAAAGCCATGTTTAATCTTAAATTTTGATAATAAAATTAATTAATGAAGTAATGAACTAATATGTATTTAAGATAAATGACGTAGGAAAAACTTCGATCGTTGACTTAAATCATGGAAGCGGAGAATATCATGTCGGATGATTGGTCGACATGTTGGAGGATAGACTTCGTGTCATGAGTTCGGACATCGAGTCAAAAGAATTAGATATTTCTTATAAACTGGTATATATATATATATATATATTAATCCATTATAAAGTAATTTTTAAATTTATATCTTTAAGGATATGTAGTTTATTAAATATATATAAAAAATAAAGCACAATTTAGTATGTCAAATAAGGTAAATAGTGTATATTCGTACATAAGAATTTTTATCATTGGTCAAAATTAAGAATTTCAATTGGTATTTACATAATTACATATAACATTTTCAAATATGCACACCACTATATTTAGAAATACACAAAATAACATTTACTCATCCATAGATCAATGTTTGCATTTTTATTATACATTAAACATACTTAATTATGCATATAATTAACAGAAGAGTGCAATAATTTCAAATCGAGAGGATTATAAAGATATTATCTGAACAACTGAAGTAAATTTTTTCGATATTATAAACCTTAATTTGTGTCTTTAATTATATAATTTATTTGTTAATTATATCCATTAACTCCAACCGTTTCGGGTAGGCTTATCCGACCCGACCCGATTCGATCCGATCCGATCCGATCCGATAGCATCTCCTCAACAAGCATCAAGAGAAGTCGCCGGAACCCTCGCGTTTCGTCCGCGCCTCCGACGCTATGCTCGCCTCTCTCCGCCGCTTCTCCTCACTCCGCCGGGCACCCCCCCTGTGCCGCCCCTCCCTTCCTCGTACCACCCGTCCCATCCTCCGACCTCCTACCCTTCTGCCCCCGCTAGCCCGCTGTCTCGCCCCCTTCTCCCGCCTCTCCACCACCGCCCCCTTCGAGGGCGTTGCCGGCGGAGATGCCTCCCCCTACGCCGTCTCCGAGGTGGACGAAGAGCCGGCGAGCCACCGGTGTACCGACGCGTACGCGGCCATCGAGCTCGCGCTCGACTCGGTCGTGAAGGTGTTCACGGTGTCGAGCAGTCCCAACTACTTCCTGCCGTGGCAGAACAAGGCGCAGAGGGAGAGCATGGGTTCGGGTGAGGGGAAAAGGTTCCTTCTTGCATTTGTTTTTTAAGATGCCTTCTAGTTTTGTCTGCGGCATGAAAATTCTTTCGCGTTTACTTGTTTGATGCTTGTTTCCTTTAAATGTTTGTGACTTGCTGTGATTGAATTAGAGGATTATAGAAATAGAATGTTGTGGTTTTCTTTTGCTGTCCCTACGTGCTTAGCGTATGGAATTCCTGAATTTATTGATTGTATGCAGTTTACTTATATTCAAATTTCAAGTCTTCATAGTTTCACCAATATTGACAGGGAAGGCGCCTCAGAGAGTAATGTGGTTTCTTATGTTTATCGATTGGAACTTGCCATACTTATTCTAGTATAAAGTAGCATAAAAGTCGCTTTTTTTCGGTTGCTAAGCTGGTCCAGCATAATTGTTACAATTATTAATAGTTCATCTTACTTTTTTTTTTCAATTTTCTTTTATTAATAGTTCATCTTACCTTGCTAAGCTGGTTGCTAAAGCATTAGTCAAAATTCAGGTTGACTAATCATTGTACTGATACCCTTGAAATGAAATATGCTTCGGAAATTCAGGTTGATCCACAGTCAGGTGATGATCCTCCAGTATGAAACAGTCTATGCTTTAGCACAAAACCTATAAAAAAATATTGATATCTTCAAATGATTAAACAATAAAAATAAAGCAAAAAAACACAACTTTGGTGAGGTATGATACACACAGGCATGACTTGATTAATTTTCCATTTACTTGTTATGTTCAATACATGCCGGTCGCAGCTGATACCTTTCCACCCTAACAGGGGGCTAGGCCAATGTGCAGCTATGTTTACATTCTGAATTTGCAAAACTTTTTTAGAGCAGTGGAGATGAGTCATATTTTCCTTTTATATCTATCAAGCTACATATGAAAGTTGGCATTTACTGACTCCCTGAGACTCGCTCCTTTAAACTTATCATATGCCTGATATCATACAGGATTTGTGATTCCTGGCCGGCGAATTGTAACAAACGCTCATGTAGTATCTGATCACACATTTGTTCTTGTAAGAAAGCATGGTTCACCAACCAAGTACAAGGCAGAAGTTCAAGCTGTTGGTCATGAATGTGATTTAGCACTTCTCACTGTTGACAGCAAGGAATTTTGGGATGGCATGAACTTCTTGGAGCTGGGTGACATCCCATATTTACAGGAGGCAGTTGCTGTAGTTGGGTATCCTCAAGGTATGAATACTGACTTCAGAAGGATGACTTGGTCATGGATTCTAATTTTCCTCTTCACAAACATGTTGTGTATATTTATCCTCTTCACATGGAGAGTGATACAGACAGATCTTCACTCTTCTAGTTTTTAGTGCATTTTATGTAAAAATTTCTTTATAACTAAATGAATGAATTTTATAAATGGGAAAAGCTAAAATTCTCCAGTGGGAGAAACTTCAATGTTGTATCATCAAACAGACCAAAATGCCATCATCCATTAGGGTTGAAGGAGCTTGCTTAAATGTAAAATCATTGGTCTTTAGCTATCTCACTGATACTGCTCACAATAGATAAAGTTGTAATTGCTCCTACCTAATGGTCAAACTTCGCCTTTGTATTTATTGCACTTTTACTATAGTAAATTAAGACAGTTTGGACGGTAAGAAAAACTAGCGTGTTGTTCCCATAGAAACAATTTTAGACTTTCTCTATGTAGTTTCTGGGTGGGGTATTAAGAAAACATTAATCTGTGTTGTGGATGAAAATGCTTCCTTCTCGGTGCAGGTGGAGACAACATTTCTGTTACCAAAGGAGTTGTCTCTAGAGTTGAACCAACACAGTATGTTCATGGTGCTGCCCAGCTCATGGCCATACAGATTGATGCAGCTATTAACCCAGGAAACAGTGGGGGGCCTGCAATCATGGGTGACAAGGTTGCTGGAGTGGCTTTTCAAAACCTTTCAGGTGCAGAAAACATTGGGTGAGTTCTATTGAGCTATTAACTTGTTCTTGACATCTTGTTCCCATTGCAAGAAGGATGTTAGATACTTCAAATGTAGGGAAGATAAAACATTTCCTATTAATCATGAAAATGAGTACCACAAATTTGTTTTTTTGTTGATAACTTTTTTAGTGAGTCTTGGTGCGAACAAATTTTCATACTACTATCTTCTTAACAATTAAATTTATTATGCTAATACACTCTGAAATGTCTACTAATTCTCTTGTCGTTTGATCAGATGGTTTACTGCAAGTTTATGACCAAAGAAACATAAGGGCTAGTTTACTGCACTTTAATATGGAGCAAGTTGTTCTTCTATAAACTAAGAGGACTATTTCAAATTACTTACACAGAAAAGTTTATATCATTATCCTTGCTCCATATATCTTTTGCAGATACATTATTCCTGTTCCAATAATAAAACACTTTATCGCTGGAGTGGAAGACAAAGGCAAATATGTGGGATTTTGCTCCCTTGGTTTATCATGCCAGTCTACTGAAAATGTTCAACTAAGGGAACACTTCCATATGCGACCAGAAATGACAGGTGTTCTTGTTAACAAAATTAATCCTCTTTCAGATTCTCATAACGTGCTAAAGAAAGATGATATTATTCTTGCATTTGATGGAGTGCCAATAGCCAATGATGGAAGCGGTAAGTTTGGCGCCTTTTATCTTATCAAATAGCCCAAGCTTTATTCTCATGCCATTTTTCTTCTCTAGAACAAAATTAGATAGATGCAAGTATGGTCTCTAGTTGCAATGGGTGGTCTGGATCCATGGGAATTTACTGGATATGATGTGTGTTTTGCAGTACCATTCCGTAACAGGGAGAGAATAACTTTCGATCATCTAGTGTCTATGAAGAAGCCTGGGGAAACTGCTATTCTCAGTGTATTGAGAGATGGCATAGAGCAGGAATTCAGCATTTCTCTTCGACCTGTGAGTTCAGTTACCAGTATACTTTGCAGTAGTAATGTATTGGCAGCTTTACATTGCATGTAGTGTAGAGGACATAATAATAATTATAGTTGTTCTAGATGACAAATTTGACAATGAACTTAAAAGTATTTCTAAACCAGCCTTAAGGGATATACAATCACAAAAATGTAAACTTGTGGAAGGAAAAAGAACTACAAACATCAAGCCTTTCTTTAACTAGTAGTTTTACACCAAGTGATTTTTGTTAAGGCTGATCTCCAATAGTGGAATGGAAATATTTATAGCAAAACTGGTAATCTAGAAGTTGTAATTTTCATTTAACCATTGACTATGTATTTTAATATAGGCTCTTGATAATGTTAAATACATTTTATGTGTTGTTCTTTAGCTCAATGGCCCTAACACAACTTTATTTACTTTCACTTTGTCTAGACTTGAGTAACAGTAGACCTTGTTATGACATAACACTGATAGAGAGTCATGATATTCCAAAACTACACTCATTGTAACAAACTAATGGACATTGCAGAAATGACAATTTATAAGATTAGCTAACAGGTAGAATCTGCAAATTGTCTAAGGTATACTGGTTGGAAAGTGTACTGATGAGAAAAAGAGGAGGAAGGGATCTAAGGCCATCAAGCCTAAAGAAGTATTTTTCATAAATTGAAAACAATATACTTACATAAATTCATAAAATTTGATTCTTTCAGAAAGGAAAAAATTAAGGTAAATCCTATCAGATCCTTTATTTCCTTTTTATCTTTGCATCATTTTATCTCCAGATATGTTCACTCTCTCTGAGACTCCAAATTGTGAACCTAAGCACATTCTAGGAATCAAAAACTTTTTTCTTATGAGATCCCAAAAATTGTGGTAACTTTATATTTTTTCTAAAAATATATTGTTTAATCTAATCAAATCTCTCCTCTAATATAGAAATATAAATTTGAACTGAATTACCAAAAAAATTTGAAGACAATATGAGATCTAACCAACTGAATACTAGATAAGCTAAGTTCTATAAAAAAAAAACAACAGAGAGTCGACATATTTAATCATGCTGAATCAAATTATAGTTCAGTTGCTTGGAGCTTGTGCTTGACATTAATACATGTATATTTGTGTACTTTTTATCTTTTCATGGTTATCATGGATCTCATTGTATATGATTCATACTTCTCAATAAAGCAAATACCACTAAAAGGCATATATTTATTTCAAGATGCAAAGTAGATAAAAGTAGTCCTTTTGAAGGATTCTTAAACTTGATCTATTACAACTAAATTTGATAAATATAAGATTGAGTCTAAGTTCATGGTGAAAATCTAAGATCTCATGCAATAAATCAATGCACATATAATGAAATGATAAATAAACTTGTAAGATCACAGTGAAAATTGGAAGTTTAGAAACTACATATAGGAATAAAGACTGAAAGTTGGAAGAAATGCTAATGAGAAAGAGAGCCTAAAGATTAAAGAAGTAACATTTCTTTTCATCATATCTTATCCATTTACTTAAAAACAAAGTTAAATATAAATTTGCATCAGTATTGACACTTTCATGCAGGTAATAAACTAACACATTAGTTTTTTGCACTAGAATGTTGCTTTCCTTTCATAGGATCACCTCATCTTCTTCTTTAGCCTATCTCCTTTTAAGCCAAATACAATAAACCTATACAAATCCTTGGACATCGAAAACTTTTTCCTAATATAGTCTTTAAAATTACAGTAACTTTATAACTGTTTTCTAATTAACATAGATTTTTTTCTAATCAAGTTCCTTCTCTGATATATAAATAAAGATATGAACAGAATACAAATGTTAACAGAAGACACTTTGATGTTTGATCTAACCAACTTGACTAGACAAGTTAAAGACTCAACATAGATTTACTGAAATCTTTTGAATTTGATCACATTAGAAATCCCATTGTTGGTTGTCTAGAACATTTGTTTTGATTATGAATTGACACGTACGCTCATGTGATTATGCAGCTACAACCTTTAGTTCCAGTTCATCAGTTTGATAAACTTCCGAGCTACTACATATTTGCTGGTCTGGTTTTTGTTCCATTGACCCAGCCCTACCTTCATGAGTATGGAGAAGACTGGTATAACACTTCACCACGTCGGTTATGTGAACGAGCGTTACGTGAACTGCCTAAAAGGGCAGGTGAACAATTTGTCATCCTTTCTCAGGTATGCTTTTAGCATTTTGTTACTTGCAAAGTTTACTGCACAGATTCCATCCAGACACAGTTAGATATTGTGATCCTTTTGAACACAAGGGAACCTGTTGAAAATTTCATGACAAGATACAGCCAAGCAAATCCTATGGCAATACATCAAAACTGCCAGTGGACTGAATAATTAAACGGTTATTTTATGGCTAATTGTCCTTGCTTGGACTATCCAAGAATTTGATTGTTAATCTTTGGTTCCAGGTGCCTATATCTCCATTAGTCCTATAAGCCACAGGGATCTTATTCCTTCTAAGACAGTACGTAGATGTAGATCCAGAGCTCTTAGCATGCACCATAGCTTAATTGTTTCCTATAAAAATGGAAGTATCTTATATTTGTAATGTATACATTAGTGGTGGTGGAAGATGATGTGCATTCCATGTACCTCAAAACAAGAAAATACAGACAATTTCCTTCTGTTTTTCCCTTTGCATGAACTATACAATCATCAAACTTTTTTGGTAAGTTGTGATGAAAGTAATCGCACTTCTGTGATAATACATCTTCCTAGTATGTGCTGAGGTCCCAGTGCTGCTTGCATCGACATATTATTTTGGTAAAATACGTTAACCTTGGAGTCTGAGAATAAAATGGTGATTGAAGAAAGAATTAAACAGTACTCAGTATTTTTCTGGATCAAGATTCCAAACAGTCCTTTTTTCTGTATCCAAAATGATCAGGATCTTGCATTTCCAACTTTGGCATGATATTCTGATTTCAAAGTAACTTCTTGATCCTCTTGTGACTCCTTTCAATCTGCATCATCAAACTGTGGGCATCTAAACAAACTTATTTGTAGGAAATGGTTTCGTTATCTTTTTGTGGCCCTGGCCTTGATCTTTGGCTATGGAGACTGATATATCTCTTTTTGCTCCAGGTCCTAATGGATGATATTAATGCTGGATACGAGCGGCTTTCAGAATTTCAGGTATTACTTTGAGTTAATTGGAATCCGATTTTAGTGTTTCTTGCCGTTATCTGTTGAAGAACGTTCCTGTTGTGTATGGTAATCAGGTAAAGAAGGTGAATGATGTGGAAGTTGAAAATCTAAAGCATCTGTGTGGGCTTATAGAAGGTTGCACCGAGGAAAGCATAAGATTAGATTTGGATGATGAGAGAGTGATTGTTTTAAACTATAAGAATGCGCGGCTTGCTACCTCCAGAATTCTCAAGCGCCATAGAATACCTTCAGCAATGTCAAACGACCTGATTGATGAGCAAGTAACAAACGGTGAAGTCGAGGTGGCATGCTCAAGTTGATGCTGACCACAGTACTGCTATTGCATCGCATACCACTTTTTAGTCCCTTCTTCATTTATTTAATGGATTTCCATCCAAAAGCTTGAAGTAGAGTCACTAATTTGATCTGAATGTGATGATGACCCTTCAAGTAATCTTGTCAGACCAAGTGGTCATTTGATATCAGACCACATGAGGTGCATCAGATTGAAATGTCTCAGGAAGCATTCAAATAGTGATTCTTTTCTGCCCTATGTATTTTTGTGCCATATGTGGGGAGAAACATTGTCATAAAAGGCAGTACCTAATGCTAGTTCTTAGAGAAACAAATGTTTTATGAGAGTTCCAACTATCCCAAACAAATCTGATGGCTTCAAGTAGAATGACTAAATTAGCTGTGCCACTTTCTAGTGTAGAATTCATCTGTATCAGCTACCTGCTGTACTTATAAGATTTATTTTAGTCATATAACATTTTTCTGCAAGACTCTTGAGGTGAGAAAAATGATTGTCCTTTGAGCATTTACTAACCTATGTTTAATTGGTTCACATTGTTGAGACTGAGGGAGTCTATCATCCTTGGATGAGAGATTTATCTCTTACCATTTTCTTGTGTTCTCTTGACAAGTAAGGCTGTACATATATCTTTTCCAATATCATTTTATACTTCCAATATTGGAGTAGTGTGGTATAAAGCTTAATCCACATAATAAGTTCCCACTGTTGGTCTATTTTGAATAAGAAGGCACCATTTAGTTTTGAAATTTTTGTTGAAGAATATGATGACCTGACAATGCTACTGAAATCATTTAATTATGAGATTTTGTTGGAGAATGTGGTGATCTGCCAACACCAGTGAAGTGTATAATAAAAGGTGGAAGATGTCATATTTATGTTGTAAATTGACCATCAAGTAGTTCTTTGTCCATAAAAAGTTAGTGTTTTTTTTTCTTTTTCTTTTTCACTCGATACACTAAATTGAATAATAATATAATTGAACTCTGTTAAATAATATAATATTAACATAAATTAGTTTGGATGAATTCTCAGTAAAGTCTTCTAGATTGGTACTCCCTTTTTTGTTTTTACTCATGAGTGTGGCGTCTCCAAAATATCAAGACATATCAAAAGACCTTTATCCGGTCCATGGATAAATAGATCCATTGTTATGTAGTAGTTATATTTAAAAATGCTATAATTATAGTTGACCTAGAATATTATTGTAATTATTATTAAAAAATATTATAATTGGTATAGAAAAAATGTTTGAAATTCAATCTAGGTTGGTAAGTTACATGTCTTATTTTGAGTCATTTGTATAGGCTTAGGATGTTTTTGTAGAGGTGTCAATAACTCTTATAATCATTTTGATTTTTACATGATTATTTTACCTCTCTATACTTACTAAGCTGAAATATAATGAAATATATGCGATATATGAGACGACTAAGAAGAGACTAACCATGTAATTCCTGAGCTTAGAGTCAATCGACCAAAAAAAATTGGCAAGCTTTGTGATAATTACTACAACTTAACTTTTTAGAATCCTTCCAACATGATAAGAGTTAATTTCCCATATTCAATAATCATCTCCAAACCTATGAGTTATAATACCACTACAATAACAAGTTTGTAACACTCCAACTAAGCTATATAAAATATTTATTCATAAGATTTTGATATAGTTTTAGTGGTCTAACATAACCTTCCACATAAATTTGGAGTTAGAATAATATGCCCAATTGATCAAAGTAACAATCCACGTTGTAGTTTGCACATAGTTTTGTTCATCAAATAAATGTCCTTTTGCTCTGATAAATCAATTCTGTAGTCACTGTTAAGGCCGGAGATAAGTACAGGAAGAGACCACCACATAGTTTGACAAGACAAATGAGAGACAACAATGGAGATCAGCTGCCACACTCCCATGGTGCAACCTGAGCGACCTTCGGCAAGCCCGGTGGGGCAGCTCGGAGGGCTGTGCGTCACCGACATGTTCCCCTCGCTGAAGCTCCTCGACGTGCGACGGGCGCCAGGTTCAGACTGCAGCGGCTTCACCGCCACCTCGATGAGATCATCGAGGAGCACGAGGCCAAGGCGGAGGCGAGGAGCGGCTGGCCGGTGGACGAGGTGGAGGACCTGGTCGACGTGCCGCTACGGCTCAGAGACGAGCCCGCACTAGAGTTCCCCATGACCGTGGACAGGATGAAGGCCATCATCTTCGTGAGTGCTACCTGCCATCTTCTCGTCGTCATCTTCCACCTCCTCGGTGACGTATTCTGCAGGTGATCGATCGACGTGCGGGACATTTTCGTGGGAGGGACGGTGACCTCATCGATCGACCTGCAGGACATGTTTCGCTGCCCAAGGCGATGGAGAAGGCAGAGAATAATATCACGCTCGTAAAACTTCAAAGAAAAGAGGAATATAATAATTAAAAAAAATTATTTGTTTTGGATTGATCCAAGAACATATATATGTATATATATATATATATATATATATATATATATGTATATATATATATATGTATATATATATATATGTATATATATATATATATGTATATATATATATATATGTATATATATATATATATGTATATATATATATATGTATATATATATATATATGTATATATATATAAATATGTATATATATATATATATGTATAAATATATATATATATATGTATATATATATATATGTATATATATATATATGTATATATATAAATATGTATATGTATATATATATATGTATATATGTATGTATATATGTATGTATATATATATATATAAAAGGTCAAAACATAAAAATATAATTTTTAAATAATAAAATATTATCATATCTTAATAAATCTTTTTTATTTTTATCTATTTATTTTAATTTTAATTTTTATCTTTTATTTTATTTAATCATAACTATTTGAATTAATCTTATCGTACCTTCTTAACTGAAAATAAATGTAACTTGAAGTTATCTTCGAAAAAATAAATTTTTTTTTTCATCAAAGTTATTGTAAAGATATCGACAAGCTGATCTTCAGTACTATAGTAGCCCAGTTGAATTTTTTTTATCAATCAATTCACAAACGAAATAATATCAAACTTCAATGCATTTGGTGCACCCATAGAAGATAGGATTCTTCATCATTGTAATAGTAAACTTATTGTCGTAGTAAATTTTAGTTGATCTATCTTATTTTTCTTATAGATTTGTTAGAATTTTTCAAAACCAAATTGTTTAATATATTATACTCATACTCGTAACATACTGAAAGAAATATATTCTTTTTTTTTTATTATCCACGAAATCAAATTTGAGCTGAGCACAAATCCTGAAATACTTTTTCTATCATCTACACAATTAACTCAATCACTATTAGTATAAGAATATAGTTTAAAATCTTTTACCTACTATAATAGATGTCATAATTAAAAGTTTCCTTGATGTATGTAAGATAGCTGCTTCAAAGTGATGCTTGCTAGAGATGTGTATGAATCTAGATATCAAACTAATTGTAAACATAATATCCGGCCTTGAATGTGTGAAATAAATTATCTCTCCAATTAAACTTCTATATTGTGGCTCATCTGTTTTTGCAACTCCATCATTTAACATAAGTTTATCATTTATAATCATTGGATTAGCTTATAAGTTGTCATATGAAATCTTTTTAACAAATATTTAGCATATTTTTCTTTACACAAAAAAATTTCATTTGCATCTTGAATAACTTTTATTTCTAAAAAATAATGTAAAAGCCCCATATCAATTATTTCAAATTCTAACATCATAATTTTATTAAATTTAGTAAGCATATCTAATAGATTTTTAGTATAAATCATATCATCTAGACAATAATTTCAAGCCATATAATGTTTTGTTCAATTTTTACACTTTATCTTTTGACCCCTTAATTTTAAATCTTTTAGGCGGCTTTATATAAACTTTCTCTTATAATTTTTCATTGACTGATTTAACATCAAATTGATAAATCTACCATTTTTTTTTTTGGGCTATCAATGCTAATACTATTCTAATTGAATCAATTCTAGTAACTAGAGAAATTTTTTTTGAAAAATCGATACCTAAAATTTGAGCATATCATTTGGTAACTAAACAAGCTTTATGTTTTTGTAGTTGGCCATCAACATTAAATTTTGACTTGTACACCCATTTGAGTCTAAATGCCTTTTTTCTTGGGGGCAAATCTATCAATTTTCAAGTCTTGTTTTTTTAAATATCTTGTAGTTTGTTATTCATTTGTTGCACTCATTCTTATTTTTGAGCTATAACTTCAAAACAAGTAGGTTCTAAAGCAGGACATGCAAAATCACTAGATTGATATATCTCTAAAAGATTACAAAATTTCCTTGAGAATATTTTATTTTTACTAGAATCAATTGAATTAAAATCATTTAAAATATGAGAAGATTTGGGTGAGGTATCAATAGGTAATTTATCATGTGTTTTTATTGACTTCTTTTCCTACAACTATTAAAATTTCAACTGTTTTAGAGTTTCAAGCTTTTTTTTATTAAAAATAACATCATTGTTTGTAATTAATTTTTTAATTGGATGATCATAGAGTCTAAAACTTTGTCTCATTACTATACATCATAAATATATATTTACCACTTTTGTCATTAAGTTTGCTTATTTTTTCTTCAGGAATATGAAAGTAAGCAACACAATCAAATATTTTTAAATGACTTACATCTAGCTTTATGTTTATCCATGCTTCATAAGGTGTATTTCCTTGTACTACTTTGGTGGAAAAGCGATTTAGTAAATATATTGATGCACTCAGTTCATACTATTTTACTAGGGGGTGTAGCTTGCAGATAGATCCCTATGAATGTTTGCATTCTCGCAAAAAATAAAGAAATCTTTGGAATTGAATTCACCCCCTCTACAACTATTTTATTTTTCTACATATGCTTTAAATTTTTTGAAGACAAAGAAGGCTTCAACTTTTTCTTTTAGAAAATATACCCACATCATCTTTGTGTAATTATCTATAAATAATAAAAAATATTTACTTCAAGAATCTTTTTAACCTTAGGCTCATAAATATCTACATACATAAGTTTCAATCATTTTTTGACTCTCCAAGAATGACCTATCTGAAAAGAATTTTTATTTTCCAAAAATGTAAGATTCATAAATAGTATCTTTATTTTTAACCTTAGGTAAACTAACTACCATATGATTCAACAATTTTAGTCCATTATAATTCAGATGATCATATCTTTTATATCATAATGTAGATTCATCAATAATAGCAGTGAGTATATGTAAGGAGAAATCCAAAAATAATAAGAGAAATACTTTATTTTTTGTCATCTTCACAATTGCTACCAATTTATCAATATTCTTATCATAAATAAAATATTTTTCATTATAAAAAATATCATAAGATCATTTTCTCATCCTATACTAATGAGATTTTATTTTAAATCAGGAATAAACATCACATCATCAATAATTTTTTTATCAAATTTAGTGTTGACAGCAACTATTCCTTTTCTTTCCACATGAACCTTACTATCATTTTGCATCTACATTATAGATTTGATTGAATCATTAAGTCTTTGAAATAAATTTTTATCGTTTGTCATATGATTACTGCATCCACTATCTCAAAACTAAACAAATATTGAATATTCTTCATCAGATACTATAAAGATTATATTTTCTTCATCCTTTTTTATTTTTATTTTTATTATGATAATTTACTTAATTTTTGTTCCAACATTCTTTCTCAAGATGACCATATTTTTTTACAATGAGAGCATAGAAGAATATTTGAATTTTTATTTTTGTACCAATAATCCTTTTCAATATGTCCATTTTGTTTTACAATAAAAACATTGACGAGTTTCTTTGTTACCCCCGTTAAGATTCCTTTGATCCTTATTTCATCAGTCTCATCTCTTGCTTCGAGCACTAGATCATCCATGACCTCTAACATTTTAATCTCTCTCTTAAGATCTAGTTTCTGAATTTTTCTTTTGATCCTTCTTCTTATCTATCTTCATTTGAAGAGCATATTCTAAAGTTTCATATAAATATTTATTTACTTTTTGTTCATGAACTAAAAATAAGCTCATTAATTTATCATTAAATAATATACTTATATCTTTAGCTTCTTCAGTAAAAATCATATCAAATTTTAGAGATAAACTACATAAAACTTTTTCTATAATCTTTTGATCTTTTAAATTTTCACTATAAAATCTCATTTGGTTCATAATAGAAGAAACTCTTGAGAAAAAATCAATTTAGAATCTTGAGCTTTGAATTCATGTCGAAGAATTTAAAACTTTAAAAAATTTACCTTATTTGTGTCTCTAAAATACACATTTTAATTCTTTTAGACTTCTATTGATATTGATGCCAACATGATTTGGAAAAATATGGACCCATCTATTACTTATTATAGCATGCAGATGGCTCTTACATCTTTTTTCTGTATATTCTCATTTATTTGATCTTTTTGGTCTTTAGTAATATTAGATCATACTCAACAAAATCATTCTCTACCAAATTTCATAATTTTTATGAAATAAATAGAGCTTTTATTTTAATAATATAAAAGTGATAATTAACACTTTTGCAAATAGGAAAAAGTTGATTACTAACATTTGCTTCAATGCTTGTCATCTTCTTCTTTTTTCTTTTTTTTTTTTGGGGGGGGGTTTGCTAGTATTCATTTCTTTTTTAATCGATGCACTCATATTGATCTTCTTCAAACTAAGCTTTGATATCATAACTTTTTTTTATAACACTTCAAGAAGAAGAGAAAAAAAATAGTAAAATGAACTAGGATGTTTTTCAATCTACAATAGATTGATCTAAGATCATCTATTTATATTAGACAAAAGAGAGAGTATAAATTTTTTAAAATAAAAAAAAAAAATCTATCATATCGTAATAAATCTTTTAATTTTATTTATTTATTTTATTTTAATTTTTAATTTTTAATTTTATCTAATCATAATTATTCGAATTAATCTTATCAGCAACTGAGTGCAGGACACCGATCGAGTGCAGCTCAGCTACACATCAGATCGGTCATCAAGGAGACCTTAAGGCTTCACCCGTCGGCCCCGCTGTTACCAAGGATCTGCACCAAGACCTGCGACGTCCCCGGCCACGAGATCCAGGCCGGCACGCGCGTCTTCGTCAACGTGTGGGCAATGGGCAGAGACCCACATAACTGGGACGACGCCGAGAGCTTCAAGCCTGAGAGGTTCCAAGGCAGCGCCATGGACTTCAGGGGAGTCGACTTCGAGTACGTGCCGTTCGGGGCAGGGCGAAGGATGTGCCCGGGGATAGGGCTCGGGATGGCCACGGTGTAGCTGGTCATGGCTCAGCACCTATTCTACCTCGACTGGGGCCTGGCCGGTGGGATGAGACCGGAGGATTTGGACATGGGACAGACCTTCGGGTTGGTCGCAGCAAGAAAGACGGAGCTGAAGCTGCTGGCCACTCCCCACGTAGCTGTTCCCGATACTACAGAATGAGTGGGTGAAGGACTCCATTTTGATCCGTTGCTTTAATCTTCGTGTTATCCATTAGATCAGAATGAAAGGCCACATAATGCATGAGACAAAAGTAATTTGCTCGGTGCTTATATATGGCTCCAACGCTATCAGAGGGAACTGAGCATTTTATTTAGTGTTGGAATTTAAAATTAATTTAGTAAAAATTAAAAAATAACGGTTATTTAATTCACAAAGATGTCAGTTCTTATCATTTACTATTTGCTAAAAAACAATTCAAAAATATGAATGAGCACCAAATATATCATAATACC
Source organism: Musa acuminata AAA Group (assembly GCF_036884655.1). NCBI lineage: Eukaryota > Viridiplantae > Streptophyta > Magnoliopsida > Zingiberales > Musaceae > Musa > Musa acuminata. Next base: position 20,450,907 of record NC_088350.1, read on the forward strand.
TTTGACGTGACATAATAATTATTCTTTTTTCGGTGGATCGACTCAAACGGCGAACCGATCTATTAATTTTGGATTAATCCATATGATAAATTTATCTAATTTTTTAGGTATAATATTTTTAAATAGATTTACAGAAAATATTATAAATTTATTAAAAAATATTATAACCAACATGAAAATCTATATATTTGCTTGTTTTTTATTCTTAAACCAAAAAGGATACACATTCAAATTTTTACTTTTTTTAATATGAGCCGGTTTCTATTAGATTTTAAAACTATTTAATTTAGTTAGAATATTTTTAAATAGGCCTATAATATTTTCATACAAGTGTAAAGGACATTGTCAATATCTCTATTTGGTTGTTCTTGTTCTATTTGGTTATCAAAAACACTATAAGTAAGTATATTTAGAAAAAAAAAACATATATTATAAGAAGTCTCTATTTGGTTGTTCATATTTTTAAGCTAATAAAAATAATTATTTAAAATTTTATTTTGTATAATATAAGTTGTTTTTTTTTTGTCACATTTATAGTATTTTTGAAAAGCTTACGGAATTTTATTGAAGTTATCAAAAATATTATAACTGAGAGTGCAAATCTTATAAACATGAGGAAGAGTTGGACAGATTTAGATCGATCCATAAGGGGTTTGGATGAAAAATTATATTACATATTTGAAAGGTTATGAAAAGAGAACCCCTCCCTCGTATAAGAAATAAAGAGGAGCCTTTTTTATTTGGTTCGAAGGAAGTGATCATAAAGTAAGAAATTTGACTTCCAAACGAAGGAAAAGAATCTATAACACGCATAAAAGTCAGAGATATGATCTTGACATGGAATGAATATTAAGCGATGGTGGTGCCCTCAAGGTTGGCCCCACTGCCTCGTCTAGCAAGCTCTTGTTGCCACCTCGTCCGTGTCATTTAATGGTCAACGTGATATGTTATGTCAACCTCGGAATGACATCCTACCATAAATGTCATTTCACATAGGTATGCATCAATAATTATTGCGGCATCCCGTCGCAAAGTTCACAACATGCTTCGCCAAATGTCAACCATAGGTTACATAACGTAAGCTAAATCAGCAAAACTATGAATGTGTTCACTATGGTATATCAGCTTCGTATTGTTGTACATTTCATCAGCCAAATTAATTGTATTATACGATCAAAAAGTCAATTCAAGTTAAAATTCAATTTGATTTTACAACATACTTTTAATTATTTATTTATTTTATTTTCAATTAATACTATTTTGTTTTTCTTGTAGAGTATATATTATAATAAAATATCACTCGGTAAATCATAATATTAGGCAATTTTATTAGAATCATTTGAAGTAAATTCCTCACACCTAGCATACATATCCCTTCAAATATTGATATCCTATGTGTATGTACTCTTTGTTAGTGAACAAATGCGTCGTGGCTGGTGAGTCAGCATGGCCTGGTCTACGGGTCGATGTCGGGAGCTTTCTGCAAGGTGATTCGGATGATGATATACCCGAGCTCTCGGGAAGGGATGCTGGTTGGCGTTGGTTGGGATCGGGGCTGATCGATGACTCCTTGGTGCCGGGCGGATCGTGCTTCCATGCCGAGTCCTTCACCGTCGATGAGTGGTTGCCCTCCTGCAAAAATAGCCTCCGCCAGGTGGTACTCGATCGTGGCCCCTCTGACGAGCAAGTTAGTAACGAGTTGTCACGGACTTAACTGGTTTTACCTAAGTTGTGCGGCATCCTTGCGTGTCCGTCCGTAAAGGTCAGCCTCCCCGAAGCCTCTCATGTCCCTTAGGACTCACAAAAGAGAGAACTGGTTAGAGAAAATGCCTCATTCGAGATCCACAAGCAAACATCTCCGAAAATACTTCATAGACAATCTAAATTATAAACAAACTTTACAAGCTATGAATAGTTGCACAACAAAGGGTAAAATGGTCTATTATAGATCAAAAATCTCCCACACGTGTCCATATGACACAACCTTTATTTACAAGCCTCAAGCGGCCACCAACCTAACTAAAATAGGACTATTAAGCCTTTGATCGTCCCTTTACATGCTGTACAAAGCATTAACATACCAAAAGACATGGACATACATAAGCATTACATCCAACATCTTGTTTAAAAGTTTGTCCGTGATAGAGTGGGATTGCTTTTTTTCTCTTTTTTCCCCCTCTTTGGTCGGAGGCTAGCTAGGGGTTTTATACCTTGGTGAGAGGGCTGAGGGCGCATCGATTTGGCATCGTCGTTAGTCCCCGAGGGATGGGACAGCCCTTCTGACTGGCCGTCACGCCGGGGCGTGCAATGCGGCGTCAAACAGCACCGCCCTGAGCTCTTGGGATAGGACGTGTGGTATATCTTCTTGGTATGAGCTCTCGGGACGAGATGTGTGGCGTGGGGCACTGACTTGACGTCTGTATCGATTGTGACGTGTTCAGACTGTCAAAATATACCGTATCACTCTCTTTCTTATTTTTCCCTATCTGTATGCTAGTATCGATAAGAAAAGAAAAGAAAGAGATATAAGAGCAAGAGTGATTGAAGAGACAAAACAGAAAATTTATTTCTTCTTCTTCTTCTTCTTCTTCTTCTTCTTCTTCTTCTTCTTCTTCTTCTTCTTCTTCTTCTTTTAAGAGTCTCTACACTTGAACTTCTCTTACTACAATATCTCACCTATTTATAGGGCTTAGATGGGAGTGTTATAATACTCGTACCTAATGGCTAAATTTATATACTTGTAGTCTTAAGTTCTAATGGAGTTACGAATTCTAATAGCCATTTGCTCATGATACTTCAATTCCCTCTATAACTAAGTCTATTATTCTTCGTAATAGTTAGTTATTCGTGAGCAACACTTTAGTTTTCTTCTTTCCATTCTTGAATGTCTGTTGATTCACAATCGGATGCTGATAACTATTTATCAACGCTATCGCTATGAGCATTTAGGTTTCCACATATTGGAAATGAAACATCTAGGATTTCAATCACACAAGTTCAAGGATCAAAAATCAAAATATGTACTCAAAATGTTGAGCACGTAAAATGCCCCTAATTTAGTCTCTATCAGTAAGAGAAATCTTGAATTGATTTATTTAGGACTTGATGGATATATTATTATTAATATCAGCTCAAGCATCATATTTAGGACTCATGGTTTATGTCTAACTACTCAATCAGCTATCAAGTTATAACAAATGGTATAGAGGCCTATAGCTTTGTTTTTGGATTATGTTTGGGTTTGACGAGTTCATCAAACCTTACCAAGTGAGCGGGGTTTGATTTTTGGCGAGCCCTTTAGTAGAAAAATTATAACACCCCTAGTTAGGCTAATTTTTAAGTCGGAAAGATCGGTAATACTTACAGCTTAGACTCACATCGGAAGTAGAATAATTGAATTGGTTTATAAGGATTCAGGAGGTGTACAACAATTGAGTATTTTGAGTCTGTTGGTTGATACATCAAGTTAATAGATTAATTATTCCATTTGAATTTATCGTGATAATAAAACTTGGGATTCAGTTTTCCATTTGTAATGCGTAGCTTCAAGATCGATAAACGATAGTTCTCGTCGACAATAAGTTTTTGTAAAGATGTCTAAAAAGACTGTCCACCTCTCTGAATTCTGATGGATTTTGAAACTTCAAATATGTTTGACTTGTTTATATATTTCTAAACAAATTACAATATAGTTTTAAGTTACATGAAGCAGATGCATTCATGAGGAGGAAATAATATTAAGCTAGACACAAAAGAAGAAAAAACTTTCAACTTTCTAACCTGTGTATCAATTAAATATAAAACAAAGCAATTTCAATCATGTAACACATGATTTTGTTTGATTAACAATTGAGAAATATTAAGAGATATTTAATTGTGGTTCCCAATTCAAAACAATTATATCAACACTAATGTGGTTTGGCTCACAGACATTCTTTTAGCAACTTTATGTGGTGTTGGGAGCTGCTCCTTCGTATGAATCATAATTTTTTAGTAGCAATCTTGATTAATGTAATAGACTTTATTGGTAAGGATATAATGTATCACGAAGGCATGCTTAATTTTTCTTAGAAATTAAACTTATTCCATTTTCCTTTACCATTGTTAAAAGCCATACTTAGAAAGATGAGAAATCTCATGAGAAATAAAACCAGAGATGAAAAATGTCTTAGAAAATGAGACATTCACATCTCATTCAATATATTTGATGCATGCTATTATTCTTACACTTATGTTTCTAAATTCTAAATGCTTCTTTTCATCAGATTCATAAGCTTATCAGGTAACTTGATGATAATCGACGGGTCTGGACCTCAACTCCAAATGACATAGCAGTGCATATCATTTCTTGAGATGAAAGACTAATCGTTATAATAAATCTGCTAGGCATATTTTTTTCTAGTATAAGTTTGTAAAACTACTTTCGAATAAGCTGTTTGATTGTTTCTTGTTTAATTACAATGATTTTGATGAATGGTATAAGAGTAATTGGCTAGAAGGGCAAAGGAATGATTCAAATAATATGGATATGTTTCTTATATATATATATACATATATACATATATATCCACATATATATTCATTTATTAGGACCTTACGATAATCTATCAAGATCTTTACGAGCTAAACTGCTCAACACCTTCGTTCTGACAGTTATGAGTAAAGAAGAATGAAAACCACTATGGTCAAACGATGATCAGCCTAATGATCCTATCCTAGGAGATGAATATGATGGATCTTTTGATTAAGATATTTTTTTCTTGCAGCCATTTGCTATATTATGCAACCTGTGTTGTATGCAACATTTGAGATGTGGTGAGAACATGTGAGTGACATAAAGAAAGGTAGTCTTGTCCATACAGTTCCCTTAGTTTTATAACTCCATATCTCTTGATCCCTTCAAATTTTAATATCAAAGCCACTATGGCCTTCTTGAGATCAAGTGCTTACACCAATGAAAGAGAACTAAGATATATGTAATGTGTTCAAATGAAAGTTTGAGAGATTTTGAAGATGATCCATTGAACCAACACATAGAGAAGTAAGAAACAACTCAAAATATCAAAGGAAAAAAAATTGAAAACAAATGATTTATTCAAAATTTATCAAGGGTCTGATGATAAAATGTTGGAGATTATTATTCAAGCAAAGTCATCAAAAGAAGTTTGAGAAATGGTCCTCATCATGAACACACACACAGCTTCAAATAAGACTCCGACCAATCAATTCAAGAACTGTATGCAAGTGTAGTAGGCTCAGCTACTTGGATTTATGGATCATTTGCACATCATCAAATGACAAGCATCTCTCAACTATACTTAGGTCCTCTTGCTTAATTCAATATCATAGTGTTAATAGCACCTAACTCAATCTATATGGCCTTCTTCATGAAATATACATTTTGTAATCCTTTATAGAATGATCAGTAGACTCTTTTCATCTCCACAAATCATGTCATGTTCATTTCATGTGCAACAAGTCAAAGAAGAGTAATCTAAATTTACTAGTCCAAGAAGCTCTTGACTCCATCCTTAGTCTTGTTGTTCTTGTACCTTTATCTAAAAGTTATATTTCATAGACTGGAGGATACATATCAGAAGAAACAAGAGTCAATCATAAAACAATAAGCAAGTCGATACTTTAACGTACACACTCAAATCTACAGCCAGTTTTCACCCATACCATGCATAGTGTTCCTACAATTTTACGTACACACACACACACACATATATATATATATATATACCTGCAAGCAATCACTTAAAGCCAGAATAATCCTTACCAATCTCGGGAAGAGGATTCCACCATTCCCACAGCTTATCCGAGATCATGGACAAAGACATGGTGTGCTGGTTGAGGGGAGCCAACTGGGGCTGTGGAGGCACCGTGACTGATAGAGTATTTGGCGGGCTCATGAAGCTGTGGTCGTAACTCACAAACCTGTTGAGCTCCTCGATCTCAGGAGTGGTCATGGAGTAGTTTGTGGAGGAAAGGAGGGAGTTCTTGGAATGGTGAAGTGGAGCACTGTCTTCTTCCATGGATGCAGTGGATACGGTAGATAGTATGGGAGAGGACAAGTTGGTTGGAGTTGCACCCTGCAGCATCGGCACCTTCTCCATGACCAGCGTCAGTGAAGGATCAACCCCCGGGAGTTGCCGGCGAGGGCAGGAGAGCTTCGCCGTTCCTCGAGAGGATGACGGCCGAGATGCCAGTGGTCCGGGGAGCTGGAGGTGATCTACTACACCAGTTCTCTTGTAGACGCGGCACAGCGAAATCTCAGTCTGCACAAGAAAATTGAGCTTGGCATGTTTGACATCAAGAAGAGAAGAATTTGATACAAGAAGCGATATGGTTAGAAAATATTCGTGTGTCACGAGAGATTTAAACGAAGATATTGAGTTTGGCTCACAATATAAGAACTTGAGTTTTTGGATTGGATCGGTGTCTGATCTGATATATGTTAATTCTGACTAGTTTGACTCATACACATCGTAAATACATTTCTAACAGAATCTAAAGAAGGTCTATTTGTTCCTCTTCATCCCACTGCTTCCATGGCCGACAAAGCCTAGGTTTTGGTTGATAGCGTTACAAGGGTTAGAAAGTGAGATAGACTTTCTAGTTTTGAATTACTGTTCCTCAAATAGAAGAACTTGATTCAGAGGACAATCTGTTGTTGAGAAAAAAGGAAGGCCACATGGCAGAGAAATAGGTGTTAGATGAATCATTTCATAGAAGGATTAATTCAAGATAAACAGGAAAAAAAAGAAATTATATTGTATATATCATTTCAAGAGAGTTAAGATCTTGTTACACTTGGAATACGAGAGAATTAAATAGGAGATGGAGTAGGCGGGGGGGGGGGGGGCAAGAAATAGGCCTGAACAGATAAAGAAGGAAGACAGAAACAAAAGAAGAATTGAGCTCGAGGATTATTTTCTTTCAAAGGAAAATACGAGTTTTAGGAAGCAGATAGAAAACTAAGTAAAGAGAAGAGAGGAGAAGCAAATGAGGCAGTTTGTCCTTCCAAAATCATAATCATTAAATCATTTTTAGTAGCTATATTTGATAAATATAGCTGTGCTTTACTGACGAATGTCAAAAAGGAAATCCATATTCCTGCATGGTTTGAGTCGACAGTACGGGGAAATATAGATCTTGTTTTGAAGACACACAACAGACAACGACAAAGGCGAGAGCTTCTCAGACTTACTCTCAGGCACTGCACTGTCTCGCCATGCGGCAGCCGGTACTCGTTCATGATCCAGCTTGTTCTGATGCCCTTGGGAGCCTTCCCGGAGTAGAACACAAGCGTCTTCTTCAATCCGATGGAGCCACGGTGGTTCTCGCCTCGGATTATCCGATCCGCACCGGTTGCCTTCCAGTATCCTGATCTGGTCACCCGGTTCGGCCGATCTCCGTTTCGGTACTTGCGATCTCGTGGAACGTAGAAGAACCATTCCTTCTCGCCGATTGCAGCTAACGCTGTGTCATTTCATCAGATCAAATGGAGAACACAGAGATCGAATGCCATAGCGAGGTAGAAGACGAACCAGGAAGCTCCCATGGGTCGTAGCGGTACAGATCGAGGAATGGTATGAGCTCCACGTTGAACCGCTTCCCCTCGACCTTACGCCGGAGGTAGAACTCGAACAGCTCCTCCTCGGTGGGATGGAAGCGGAATCCGGGCATGACGAGATCATGCTCGTGCCCATCCTTACCATCGTCATCTCCACTCATGGCCGGCTTCAATCTGGAACCACCAAACCCCTTCACCGCTCAGCTCAACCCCTTAAATGAGTGCAAGTTGCAGGAAGAGGAGGGAAGCTGATGGTTGCTACTATACACTACCACTAGAATCTGCCAAACCAATCACCGTCTCTTTCTGTAGACGTCTCAAGGGGTAGGAAAAGAAAGGAGGGAGCATTTAGGAGTGAAAGATCAGAAGGAGACATGTCAAGAAGATGACAGCTTGCAGGTAGCTACATTGAGGTAGGTGATTGGCTTCCTCGTCTTCTCCAGGTCTCTCAAACCTTCTACTGTCTTCTCACCCTCAAGTTTTGCTGCTGGCTTGAGCTCTGAAGGATTTCAACTCCATGTATACATGCATGCGTGAGACTGTACAAGATCTCAAAGAATCACTTTCAAGATCTCATCCGATAGCAAGTGGATTAAGTTGTTGTTGTCGGGAGAATATGTATGAGATCAAGTGAAGACCGTGACTAGTTTTCACTTATCTCCGGACAGTGTTGCCTGTAGTCCTTCTGACTTTATTGTTCTTCTCACATCCTTTAGTCTTTGTTTTGGTTTTTTGACCTCTGGTGGTAAATCACAGGTTCATCACACCAAAATAATCTAAGAAAAGATAAACGTTTGGAGTACAGAAAACATTTGACAGATCTGGCAAAAGTTTGGGAAAAAGATTGGATGTCATTTTTCAAGAAAGATGCAGTCATAGTGAAACATTCAATGTGTTAGTATAATTTGTACATTCTATATGGAAAATTGGATTAAGGGAGCAGCAGAAGTAGCACTATTGCATCATAATTGATGACTATTATCGATCATTTTTATCACAAATATCATTTGGAAAACAAGCTAAAAATCACAAGTGTTACAACGATTCATAATCTTATTACTGATGCATTCAGTATGTTTCTTGAAACAACATTTTCTGGAGTAAATGGACCTAAAAACAAGTTGCGCACAAGAGGTGCCAGAGAGAGATTTCTTCACCATTTTATCTTTTCATTGCTCATAAGACTTTTAGAATCCAAACTTGACTAGGTTAGGAATGCTATAAGAAATTTTGATATATACTGTATTCAATGAATTAGGATTGCCAATAGTAATCTCCTTTTTCTTGGATTAAGAGGAAACAGAAAGAAGAACTTTGCAAGTTTCTCCATGACATAATCACTTGATGGATGTCATGTATACATATATTGCAGGAAAAGATGATGCTGGAATCAGATATCTGGTTGAGGGTTTCAATGGAAATGTACTTTTACTTTTACTAGACTGCAGCAAGCTAAATTAACATGTGATCATTGATGAATCAAGGTAGGAGTCATTTCTTTCTGGTCTATGAATGTTTGAAACACATGAGACTTTTGATCATCAGTATGCAGAGTAAACCGAGAGCTAAGAAGCACAAACCAATGTTTTGGAAGTCAACATTTGAAATGATGCTACTAAAAGAAGATATGAAAAAATGATTGTTGGATTAGTGGAAAAAAAATATGAATATTTTCTCTCAAGCAAAGATGAAGGAAGATAGACAAGAAAAGGTAAAAGACTTGGTTCCATTTTCACCATTATCAAGACCAAATGCCTAGTTATATTGGACATTTCTAGGGTTCCAGAGCACTTCAAGTAGAAACATAGTTCATAAAATAGAGGGCATGAACTATGTAAGATGTTTCTTCTATGAACATGAGTGAATCATATTATCTATGAAGAAGCTAAAAGTTTGTTGAAGAATTAATGGAAGGTAAATTCCATAGCACAGTGGCATGTCAATTTCTACTTGAACCTTCCATAACTCATGGTATGGAAGACTTGCGGCATGTCGGCCGACATTAAAGATGTGATCCTAAAATCTTCAAGCAAGGTTGGCAAAGCATCAACCACGATCTTGATGCTTCAGTTCTTAAGCATATGACAATCTTGATGGGTTAAATTGTTTGAAGAGATGTACATGTGTGATGTTGTACTAAGGATTAGTCCTACATTGCCAAGACCTAAAGATTGGATAGCAGTTTAAGCTTTGAGATAGGATTGGTTTATCTAGTAGTTCTCAAGAAGAGAGAGAGAGAGAGAGAGAGATAGAGAGAGAGAGAGAGAAGAAGCGTGCATTTCTTGTATGTGGTGACTGGCAAAACGAAATTTAGTGACTTCGGTGACTAGGGTGACCTCTACGCGTGCATGATATCGGTATCGGAATGACGAGGATACATGCAGGATGGTAATGAGATGAGGGGTTTAGTAGCTCACCGCTGTGGAATGTTTCAAAGATAGATTGGTCCCCTCGAGTTGATGGCTTTCACTCTACTTGTTTAGGAGGTGACCACTGCAGGAAAATTGTTGCTATAAGCTTCTGTCACAAAGTCGTCTTAGATTTTGCTTAGCATGATTCCAAGTGATCTTACAATGTATCAGCATGCACTGTTGGCAGCATTCATTTCGACTGTCTGTGTACAGAAGCATAAAGAAGAAGACGGCATATACCGAAACACTAGCATATCAACAATACTTGTATATGTAAGGGTCTATGCTTTGCGTCAAATGTTGGGTATAAGTGTATAGATAATAGTGTTGTCATTTGATTTGTTGGATGAGATGTAGCATCAGTATTGATCTAGACAATTTAGGAGGGTAATCGATCTCTCTCCCTCTCTCTCTCTCTCTCTCTGGAAACACACTATTTCATCTGTCTGCATTGATCTTTGATGGATGTTGGCCTTCTTTTCTGTATGGTGAACAGATTAAGGACACTTATTTTAATCCTTTACTATTGATAGTGGATAACAAGATTACACACAAAAGAGAAAGAAACATCTTGTTTGATCATTGATGATTAATTCTACAAGAACTAAGATACCAAACCTAGCATTGTTTTTGTTAGTATTTAGGAAATCTTTTTTATGATTGTAATGTTCTTCATGCTTTGTGGATAGCGTTAAAGTTAACTTCATGTTATCACAAGTCAACCAACAGCAAAGTGATGGAAACATCTTTTTTGTCATCACCATGCATGCATGCATGGTTCTCATCTCATCTCTCCTCCCACTTGCTGTTAGTCCTCAGTTTCCCCTCTTCAACACGTTCAATTCAGACAACAATCAATTGCCAAATCTTCTGATCTCCACCAAAATCCTATGGTTAGTAAACAAAAGAAACATCGACACAACATACATCCTCGCCTATCATCATTAAATTCAACCCCATCTCCCCACCAGTAGCTTCTTTATTTTATATACTAAACTATGCATCAAACATCCATGACACACACGGTATTACGACCGGCATCCACGCGGATGTCAATGATGAATTGATTGCTAAAAGATCCGGAATTAATCGAAGAACACCTTCACCTAAACACTGTCAGCTCTGATGAGTTCACCATGAAATGAATCAGATAAGAATATGCAAATTTTGCAACTACTGCAAGCTATCATCGGTACACTCACCAAGCAAATTCTCAACTCAGCATGGCCACAGAAGAACTCAGAGTGCTTGCATGCACATGCCTTACGTGCGTACCTTTTCATGCATTTATTGGTCCTCCACTGTAACTTGTGGAGAATGTGTGACCGAAGCAAACGCCACCGGACGTGTGCAGTAATGGCGACCTCGCATTCACGTAGAAGATGAAATCAAGTAGGGCTCGGTGAGGCATTCAATCAGCGCGGTGGAGATGAGGAGCTCCGCCGCTGACAGCTCGGTGGAGGGAAGTAAGAAGGGTTGGCGGGGGTGGAGTCGGTGAAGCCGCCGAAGGGATCATTAATGGCGGTGGGAGAGGGGTCGCGTGGGCCCCAGGAGTTGGTTTCAGTGTTTGACGGTTGACTGCTTGCTGACCAAGTTTTGTTTCTGTGTTGGACCCACTATCTAAACCCGTATCCAATAAGGACTTGTAGGATCTAAACCCAAATAGGCTCCATATTTATTTATGGGAATAGGATCAGAAAAATTTTGGATCATTAATTGAATCGATGGATCGTTGGACTTTTGTAAAATTGAATATGGATCAGCAAAGACCACACACTATTCCTTTGATATATATTTTATATATATATATATATATATATATATATATATATATATATATATATATATATATATATATCTTCATGCCATATATTTGTTTTTTGGAAAAATGAAAGATAAATTGCCCATTGAATTTTTGAAGTAAATCTTGGGATCGAAGAAAAAGATATTAAGCAAAAAATATAATTATTTATGGAAGTGGAACTCCTACAAGTTCAATAATTTCTTTTTAGTTATTTCTTTTTTTACAACAGTAAAATATAATTCAACAATAAGGCGATTTTTCACAAAAATAAAATTCTCGCCTTCCATTTGCCTCTTTTGTAGAACTTCGTTTCCTGTTTATGTACCCAATTTTATATAAAAAAAATATCTGTAATGCCAAATGAAATCTTAGTCGACTTTATACCTACAACATCATATGAATCATTAATGGCTTCATTATATCCGAATAACTTGTATAATCATCTCAAATCTCTAATCTTGATTCTTAGTGATGTGTTTTTTATTATCACTATCATCCGTCATACTATCTATCATACTATAAAGCCTCCAGGTACATCGTTAGCATCTAATCAGACTCTCCTAAGGTTTACACAGTAAACTAAATAATCTGAGCCTATTTGCTAAGTTATTATAGGAATTTTGTTGGACATGCTATGATGTAATCTTCTCATTTCCACATCCGAGTAAGCTTAGGATTGCTTAAGATGTGAGGTACTCAAGCAATATTCATCCGCACGGGGTTGACATACAATTCAAAGAAAATGCTTGAAATCAAAATGTTCAGTAATATGTTGTCTTTATGCACAAAAATGGTAAGGATTCTGAAGATAGATGAAGATGCAATGTTCATCTAGTATTTTTGTCGAATAGAAAATAAGAATACTAAAGACGTTGTATCACCACTTAGACATAAATCTAGGGCCTAATTTACTCCAAGAGATTTTAATGTATTAAGATAACTAATGTTTCACTGCTATCAACTAGAACTATTTTAACTATTTTTTCTTTTATGCATGGATAATCAATAATATTTTCAAGTTTTACGTGATAGAAGCATAAAATAAAAACATTTATAATAAATCAAAATAGGGTTGACGAGAGTACTTTCTATCTCATATATGCTATATGCTGTCTACGAGAAAACACTTGAAAACATCAAAAAAGGATAGAAAATAAGAACTAAAAAGCATTAAAGACATGCATAAAACATCTTGATTGTATTGGTCCATAACATCATGATCATCTTGTAGGGTCTAGATATATAAATTCGAAATTCTCACTTCTTGTCAACCTATAGCATATTTAGGAAAAGGTCTAGATTTGAATAATCTTCTATTCAAACGATCATAATATAGCATAATAATAAGTTTTCAAAATTTATGTTTAAGGATATATGGTGAAGATAAAAGGAATTAATATTAAAATCATATAAAAGGTTTGAGGTATATATATATATATATATATATATATATATATATATATATATATATATATATATATATATATATATATACACACACACACCATTGTTCATTAGGATTCCTCCAGCAAAAAAACATATATATACACACACACACACTCAAATTTCAAGGGATTAATATTAAAATCATTTAAAAAATAGAACTTATGAATCCTTAGATTAATTAAGATAAGTTAATATGTTATTTGTAAATAAATTGCTGCATAATTATGTATTACTTTGTAGGAATATATTTTTAACTTTATCAAATATTTCCATAGCACTTTATATATATTGGTAAAATTTCAGAATAAAGCTCTTATATTTGAAAAGTTCCTGTAGAGTATCCTAATTGTAAAAATTTTTCATAGAGTATTTTTTTCTAATAACTTTTTTGCCCCTAGACCCCTACAAAGTGGTCTTCACCTTGCTTCGTCGCTCTGCAGTACCATTACCTTCCATCCCATTATCTTTCATCCCCTCTACCACAATTAAAGATATTGTGGAAGGGGTTGTTGCCACTGCCACAACTTCGTAACTCTTCTTTCTCGACAAGGGTGATGCTTTCTTCCACGAAAGCACAACAATAAGAGCATGGCCTTTGTCGAACTTGCCTAGCGACAAGGGTGCAATGGTCCTCATTGGACCCAACGAGGGAAGCATAGTTTCCATAGCTCCTTTGCCTACGACGAGCGTTTACTGACCTGGGATGCTCCACACACATAATCTAAAATTTAAGAATTTTTCACTCTTAAACTTTAAAAAATTCTCACATAACCTCCTTAATAACATGAAAAGATCATTTTATCTCTATCTCCATTAGACCCACCATCCTCTCCGTCCACTAGAGTTAACAAAAAAAGGAGTCTTTATTGTTGTTATTGTCGCTCGCAAACCTCTCTCGTTATCGATCATAAATAAGAAAGGAGCGGGGTGGCTCGTCCTCACCCACAGCCTCTATCGTTTGTTGCTGATGGCCGTGCAACCTTCTCATGCCCTCTTCTTATCATCGAAATTATCTGCGATCCTATTTGGCAATTTTTGTTAATTTATGAATTTTTTTTCAAAAATTTACTTATATATATATATATATATCTGGTAATTTACGTCAGCAACATACCATATTGGGCTTCTCTCTCAAGCCACGTGTTTCGCCCTTTCAGCCCCCATCCCTCGCATCCGTCAGTCTCCAACCCGCTAAACCCAATTGGCCGCCGATTCCGCCGCCGGCGACTCGAAGAATATGTCGTCGTATCTATTCGCCTCTTCGCCTTGTTCGGTTTCTCGCTTCTCCCTTCTTCTCGGATCCTCTATCCCATTCTTTGGCATCAAATCTTCTGCTCCCCGTTTCACAAGGCTTAGGCACACCTCCAAATCTTGGGCCCATCTCTGTACCAGGTCCTCTTCCAAATTGTTCTCTGCTCTGTCGTCGGCTCCAACTGCGCGCGACGATGTTATCATGCTCGGCATCGAGACGAGCTGCGATGACACTGCGGCCGCCGTGGTAAGTTCTCTAAACTTCCGTGTTCTTTGTTTTAGCTCTTGGTGCTAGTTGCTTTGGAGTAGATGCTTTTCGTTTCTATATTACGTTTCGGATGTGTGAGTTGTTTTATGTCGTCTTAGGTTAGAGGTAATGGAGATATCCTTAGCCAGGTTGTATCTTCCCAGGTACGTACTCAAAAGTCTCAAATCCCCTTTTTTTTTTCTCTCAATATAATATTATAAATTATGTGGGCCATGAGGTCGGTGGAGTTTGATGATTAGCAATTTCATTGCAAAGATGTTGTTTTGATGTCCTATTTAGTTTAATATAGCAAACTTGTGGATATTGGGATTAATTTTGTGAACTTTAACCTGGAGTCGATGATAAGCTTATATGTGCGTGTATCTTTTGTCTTTCTGGATTTGTTCAGATTTTTTATTGGGGTATCAACAGGTACAAACAGTTAGATAAACTACTTAGTAATCAATGATTACAATTTTCTAATTGCAATATTAACAAGCTTTGTGTGATTTACCGATGGAAGGCACATGGTTTGCGTTAATCACTGTTTCACACACATAAAGACAAGAGGATGAATTTTAACTGGAGGAGAAGAATAGTGTGAGTGATACTCCATAGTAATCAATATTTTTTTTTCATCAAAATTATATTTATCCTACTTTGTGAAATATGTGGGAAAGCTTCCTGTTGCAATAAGGTAGCAAATTAGCTCATAGTAGGAATTCTCAAGCTAGCATTATGCAACCTTCATATTTCGCACTCCAACAGGGTGGAGGAACAAAAGGCTTGAGACTGTGACTTGTTATGTGACCATTGTTTGTGAGAGGCCACTTGAGACCTTCATATTTCAGCTTTTGTTACTCTCATTGCTTTAAGTTGGAAAATATAGGGCTGTTAAACATAATAGTACAAAGAAATACTTTGAATATACATTAAGAACATTCAGTATATCAGTGCTATGAGATGCTTTGGCAACACAGTTCGCTGGAGCCTATTATTAGCATGTAGTTGGTTTAGGATCAGATAGATTTATACTAGGTTAGTTTTGAAAATGCTTTAATCAATTTGACTTGTATGGTTTGGTTTTTAGTTGATTTTGATCAGCTTCTTTTATATGGTCTTCTTGGCAAGATATATTTTGAAACTAGTTCAACAATTTAACTCACACGGTTTTCTATCGTATTTGTGGCAACTATGATTATGTGTCCTGCTAGCATTTTAATAGATTCTTTGTGGTTTTTATTGTCTATAAACAGAGTTAAAATGAGTTACCAATTCAGAATGGAATTTGAATATAAATCTTGCTTTTGGTGGATTTCATGTGCCTTGATGTCATCATCTTAGACTCTCCTTTCCTCTTTGACTTTATCTGGTAGACACATACTGTTATATATTGAGTCAACATCAGTAATAAATCAAGTATTGAATTCATGTGACACTAATTCCTTTTAATAAAATTCATTGGAAGGTACTAAGAATAAACAGAATTAAGGGGAGTTACCAATTCATGATGAAGTTTTAAATAGAATTCTATTTTTTGGTGGATTGTATGTCTTCTTGCTTCATTGTCTTACTACAACTTTTTTATATCTTATACTTTATCCTGTAGGCCATATAGTCCCTTATATCCTGGGGCAACAATGAATCAAGCATTCAATTCATATGGCATTATTTCCTTCTTATAATATTCATTTAAAGATACTAAGAATTGGAGAGGCAAACTTTTACACTACTATATGTATATATGCATTGGTTTACAATTCTTGCAATTGTGATTAGGAGATGCATCAAGTATAGATTAAAGAAGTAGGTAAGTTAGACTGTCAATGTGGGAAAGACAACTATTTCTGCTATAATAAAAACATGTGCTGTTAGGATAATTAATCGACTTTGTTAGAAATAGAATGTCTCTTTTATGTTATTGAGCCAATAGATGGTGGTTGAGGCTGTACACATTGTTGCATGCTCTATCTCCTTCTCCCTTTGTCGTGAGATTGGTCAATAAATTGATATATTGCACTGAGTGCATATTGTATGAGTGTGTTGTTTAAAATCTCCACAATCTTGTTGAGGTTGAAGTATTCATTTTCCACCACTGTACTGTGTATAGTCTACTACAGAAATAGCATGCCTGTTTTCAACCTTTTAACAGCTAGAGTCATGATTGTCATGTCATAAATGCTTATCAAATGCCATTACTTAAGCTTGTCAGGTGGAACTTTATAATCAAGATCCATCAACATGCTCAAGTTGATTCTACCATCTTTCATATGCCCGCATTTTCAAGTATTGGCATTTAAGTATCGCACAAACTTTGTCAATTATATTTTGAGAACCATTCTATTTTTCAGGTATTGGCATTTAAGTATCACACAAACTTTGTCAATTATATTTTGAGAACCATTCTATTTTTCAGAATTTTTCTTATGCTTTATTGACTGATAACAATGATCTATTTGTGGATTCAAATATACATCACATAAGGTTCGTGGTCAGATTCATGTCCCTCATCACATTTCTCTTTTCAAAGTAATGAATTTTGAGTGATAACAGGCAATGAAGGCATGCACAAAGCAAGCTATACAGAAGTTATAAGCATAAATTTCCTTAAACAATATTTTTAGCCTCCTTGCAAATTATTCTGATTTTCAAATAAGTGGATCATTTGCTATTTGATTTGATTAGCCTAATATGTTCAGCACTATGAAAGTTTGATGATAGATATAAGTAGGGACAATATGCTGGATTTGCTAACCTCTCCACATCAAACGCTAGTCTTCACCAACGATTGTGTTACAAGTTACAAGTTAATCTTTTTTTTGGCCTAGAAATAGATCTAGTCAGGGATAACAAGTGAGTTGAGGATTTTTCTCAAATGGAAGGATGTATGTCACTCTCCAGAAGTTATGATTGAAAATAGAAACAAACTTTTAACACATCAGCGACAATATATGTTTTATGGATTGAAGGACAAATCTTTCTCAAGTTGTGCACATTTACAGTAATATTCTTCTGAGGGTACTATTATACACAAGGGAAAATCTGTAGGACCCTGATTAGAATAAATTAAAAGGTTCCATTGGCAAAGTATGTTGCTTGCAATATAAATTCATAGTATATTATGAACAAAAAGCAAAAAGCTTTCTGTATTTGGGATAAGTCATACCAGGATTTTGAATACCGGTCCGTATCGGCGTATTGAGCTCTGCTCGGTACGATACATATCGGTATATACCATCGGTATGCCCTAGCGTACCGATGGTATACCCTAAAACTTTAAAAATACTTTCACCTATCATGCCAGGGCGTACCTATCGGAATCCCTCGGTAACGGTTGAAATCCGGGGCGGTATCGGTCGGTATGCCTTAGTACCGATCAAAACACTGGTACTGTCCGGTAGAGGACGGTCCGTGTATCGGTATCCTCTTGGACCGATATGTACCGCCCATACCGAGCGGTACACATCAAAATTGAGAACCTTGAGTCATACATCATGTAGAATAACACCTTTTTAATAGAATCTATATCCTGGCAAATAAACCGGAACATATTGGTTTCTGGTTTCTCCTCTGCACCATCTTATTGTACTTGTTGTCAATGTAATTTTTATAGATATGTGACCTTTATTTGTCAAAAAGTCTACTTCGTATTTGATCTTTAAAGATTTTCAAGACCATTTCTTTCTCAGATCTCAGATTATTGTGTATGGTGGTATATACATGCTTAGTTATTAGTGTAAGGTTCTTTTACACTGATAATCAAGCAGTGCGTTAAGTATGATAATTACATATATGTTAATTTATAGTAAATTGTTTCACAAGAAAAAATTGAACATTTAACCTTGGCTTTGTATTTAATCTAATGAAGGCAGATCTGCTTTCACGTTATGGAGGAGTTGCTCCCAAAATGGCTGAAGAAGCACATTCACTAGTTATTGACCAGGTTTGACTTTTAGTTAGTTTAAGCACTTGATGGTGCTTGTTTGAAGTTACATTAGGTTTCATGCCACTTATGAGTTAGTTTAACAGGTTGTTCAACGGGCACTTGATGATGCAAAATTGACTGGAAATGATCTTTCAGCAGTTGCTGTAACTATTGGACCAGGCTTAAGTCTTTGCTTGAGGGGTATGTATGGCATGTACTGTTTAGTGTAATTGGTCTGTTCCATATCACTTTTTTAGATCAATGGGTTGCTAAGAAAGAAAGCAAATGCCAAACTATTTTTCTTCTCATCTCAGAAAACAAGAACACTGAAACACTAGGCACCAATAGAACTTTATGAACTATTGCTTATAGGCATGTGGCAACAGTTCTGCTAAAATTTCCTAGATATTGCAAAAGATATACTGTGAAATTAGAGTCAACAAAAAGCATTTTGTCCTTGTAACATGTGTCGGTTTTCATCATCACTAAGTTATACTATTTCTTGTTATTTTAAATGGGTCTCAAGTTTTGATATTGTGATGTTCTTTTTGTGTTTAAAGATCTTGGTTTCATGAAAAGAATTAGTTGTATCCATCATGTAACATATGATAGAATGCGGACATGTGAAAGTTTAATTTATTGATTTTATTGAACTGCATTACAGTTGGTGTGCAGAAAGCTCGAAGATTAGCTGGAGTCTTCAATTTGCCTATAGTTGGTGTCCATCATATGGAGGCTCATGCTCTGGTTGCTAGGTAAATGTCAAGGCCATTTAATATATTTTTTAAGAAACATTTACCCATGGATTTAAATACTCATCTAATACTGGTTTCAGTAACATCCTGACCTGTATCAACTGGTTGCTAGGTAATAGTTGATGCAACTGGGACACCGGGTAGCATCCTGACCTGTATCACCAAGTACCACTGAAAAAATGAATGATAAAAAATTTAGAATGGTTTGAAACTATATGTAGCATTGTCTTGGTCCAAAGACTCAGAACTGTTAGTAGTATTTGATATATTTATTTCAATTAATATCTTAAACCATTCATGTAACATTCTTTCTTGTGTAAGGTTTACATTTCTCAGGTCCTCAATCCATTTTTCAGGCCCACCCAGTGCTTGCCTGGGCCACGCTCGGTTGAACTCACCTGCTCAGCCTACTAGTTGGGCCTTGCCTTGCCTGGGGGCCTAGGTGAGCGGCCGATGACTTCACTGATTATAATCCTAGAAAGATTAATATAAATGACAAAAAAAATCATGTTATCCACATCCTTTTAGTCCTTATGTTGAAGATATTAAACCAAAGCCTTTATTATAGAATAGTGTGGCCATTTATGGTATAGCATAATTTCATTTTGCCCACCCATCACTCACTTTGTCACACAACTCACCTGCTTCATGCACAATTTGGTTTCATCAACCATCTCACAATTAGTACATGATGATTGTACATCTTGTAAGGAGAAAGTTAATATAGGCATAAAGAATACTTGAAAATTACTAAAATATGAAATGGATTGAAGGCCTTAATGACCCGATGCAGATAGGTACATGTTATTGCTGATGCAGATAGGTACATGGCATAATGTTTCGTAACAGGGTTCAATGCGAGTCCCATATGCCACATGGCTACTGTCACCTTCGTTAACACAAGATAGGCATCAATATATGTGGTGGCTATTGATGCTTACTGCCGTGCAGATAATAGTCTTAGGAATCACATGCACACCATATTCACGATAGCATAATTAGCTATGGAAGTGCCATGTTAGCTTCTTATCAAATCCCATTGGTCTATGGATGAGTGAATGCTGGGATTTCCTTCAGCTTCTTCAGTATCAGGTGTGTACCAGACAGTCTGACAAAAGAAACACAAGTGAGTTAGGTGTTTTAAAGAAAACTACTAGTAAGTGAAACAAGCTTTATCATTGGTTGGCATTTTATAATGAACATTAAATTTAGTTTGTTTCTTACATGTGTTACAAGAAGCAAAAATAAATGATTATGAATCTATGACAGACTAGATGGATTTGATTATGTAACAATTTTCTGAATCTGTTGAGAATTATTCTTATCTTTTGCATTTACTGGAATTATATTTCTCTAATGGTAAACTATCTCTTTCCAGGCTGATTGAGAGGAACCTTCAGTTTCCTTTTTTAGCACTTCTTATTTCAGGTAAATCACTTATGCTGACACTTTTGCGACTGAACTTACAACATGTAATTTATGTTTTTTCATAAGAAGTACCATCCATAAGTATACTGGCTGCTTTCATCCAGTTGCAGATCTTTTACTGTAACAAGTATTTTCTATTTTGTTGTTGGAATTGGCAGATGATCGAGCTTCACACTTGTGTAGATTATTTTTTCCACTACAGTGGGGAAGGCATGCACTTCTGCATGTCTTTGTTGGTGACTGTTATCTTAATTTGTTGTTATGTTTATATTTTGAATCTGTAAGTTACATGTAGTGTGTAGACATAATGACAGGAGGGAAAACAGCAAAAGCATTCTTCTGAGTCTTTGTTTATTTTTTTTAACAGATCACTGCCATATGTGTGGTTTACTTGAATGCTTTCCATAGTCAACCAACACCTTGTATTTTCTAGCGCCCTGATCATATTCTACTGATGGTTGAATGTCTAAGTATCTCAAACTCAAGCCTACACCATAAGCAGAAGAAAAAATGCACAGTTTCATATCTGATTCAATCAATCAGGAATGAGAAGCATCAGAACCCTTTGATTAGGATTCTTTTACCATGTTAATTATTTTACCAATGGAATGCAGGCCTAAGCCATATATTCTTGTTATTTATTTGTCAGGAGGGCACAATCTTCTTATTCTTGCTCACAAATTAGGTCATTATCTTCAACTTGGAACAACAATAGATGATGCAATTGGTGAGGCATATGACAAGACAGCGAGATGGCTTGGCCTTGACATGAGGAAAGGCGGTGGCCCTGC
Source organism: Musa acuminata AAA Group (assembly GCF_036884655.1). Lineage (NCBI taxonomy): Eukaryota > Viridiplantae > Streptophyta > Magnoliopsida > Zingiberales > Musaceae > Musa > Musa acuminata. The sequence goes on from NC_088350.1 coordinate 20,472,544, forward strand.
TCTAGAAGAGCTTGCTCTTGAAGGTGATGCGAACTCGATTAATTTCTCGGTAAGTTTGATGTTGATAACTTTTAGTTCTTAAGTACCATATATAACATAGGGCAACCGTCACAAGTAGTCATTTATTTTAGTTTAGTACTATATTATCAGGAGAGGTGAATAACTTATTGTCCTTATCTTGCTCTTTTCTCAGATTCCTATGAGGCAACACAAGGACTGCAATTTCTCATATGCTGGTCTAAAGACACAAGTTAGACTGGCTATTGAATCAAGAAAGATGTAAGGAAATTGTCACTTTACCATGGTTATGTTTTTGCATTTAAACTTAAAGCACAAAGCCAAGCACATGAGAAGTGGAACTCTGTTTGAAGGTTTGGAACAAACAAAGAATTAGATACTCAAATCGAACTGTGCTGAGGGCAAAAGAGGTGTGTGTGTGTGTAATTCTTCAAGAAAAGTTAGAGCAGTAATTTTGTCATCTCTTGAATTGAGGGATTGCAACTAGAATCGGATGGCCTTTCACTGTTGATTAGTTGATGCCTTTGCAGCAAAAGAAAAAGGAAAGGGGAAACTTACAGGAAAAGAAATGTTGGATGGTTTAAACTATTTGAGCAATGAAGGGAAGGTGTCTAGAAGTACTGTATGAATGTTGAATTGGATGACATCATTGGTAGAGATGTACAAAGATGTCATCATGCTCATGGAAAGATATAGATAGCACCAAACAAGGTTTGAAAAGATGTGTGGCACATTGGCATTAAGCAACGTTTGTCGTCTTGTACCAGCATCGACTCCTTATCGGGCCAGTATATTATATATAAGCCATAATTGAATGGAAATTATAGGCTATATGGATCGAAAATTGAAATTTATCTTTTCGGATCCATCGAGGAAGAACTTTGTTACACATTCCTTCATCGAAGAAAGTTGTAAGTTGCTTCTTTTGATCTTGAATTACCTAAAAAGAAGATGTGATGTTGGATTAGGTGTCAAAACTCCAAGATTTGAACAAGATAAACTTTCGAGATGCCATTAATATATACCTGCTGCTAACACCAACTGAAATTGAATGATGAAACTCTATGGCTGATGGATCGGGATCCTTGATCCTTTGAAGTAATATCTCAATATGGTTGGTTTGTTTGACAAAATCTTGGAACTGATCCCATAATATATTATATTGGAAAATCATGCATCATTGATGCATCATTATGGTAATAGTTGTTGCCTCATCGTCATCACAACACTTGTAACACCCTTGATTAGTCCCACATCGAAAGTGGACAGGATTAAGATTGACTTATAAGGGTCTGATGAGTGTACTACTATAAACTTCAGCTTAAGCATTTTGGTCAGTGGTTTAGACCAAACGAAATTGATAGGCCAATTAGCCCATCAGGCCCAAGTCATTACATTTGGTATCAGAGCCGACCTAGCATTTGGGTATGGTGAGGAGGCTCGAGTAGGAAAGGGCTACCCGTAGACGGAGTCAGAGGACTCGTCACGGCGTGGAGCCACCACTGGGCTACGCCTCACATGCACTATGCTAGGATTTGATCTGGGTTATGGTGGGGCTTGACGAGGACGTCAAGCCTTTGAGTGGGGTGATTGTAACACCCTTGATTAGTCCCACATCGAAAGTGGACAGGATTAAGATTGACTTATAAGGGTCTGATGAGTGTACTATTATAAACTTCAGCTTAAGCATTTTGGTCAGTGGTTTAGACCAAACAAAATTGATAGGCCAGTTAGCCCATCAGGCCCAAGTCTTTACAACACTTGTCCTAGGAGCCTCCTAAGGTAAGTAAGATCATGTAGAACATGTTTCTCTGTGGTGTCAGGACAATCAGACCCCAAAACATGACCAACTATCACCAAACATCTGTTAGCTATGATCAAGCATCAATTGGCTATGAGATCCTTCGTAATATGGACTATGAATATAATGAGCTCCTATCATAATTGAAATTGTAGAGGCTCTATTGCTCAAAGTCACTGGCTGCCTTCTCCTTTCCTCCATGCTGATCATAAACAAGATGTGTGGATCTTGGAATTTGAGTTTTATTATATCTTGGGTTTGAATTCCCTCATTTATCTAAATTAATCGCCACTATCACCAATTGGGGAGATTAAACACATTTTAATGAGTGAGAATGAGTGAGTGTGAGCCAATGAAATAGGGGTAGGGTGGGGCTTTGATAAGCTCAAAACAGCTCCCAACGGTCAAATTGACCCTCAACGGTTGAAATGGTCAATTTATCTTAGTACTAGTCGAAATCTGATCGTACCATTGGTAATTGCTAGATCTCAACCTTATCAGGCGGTATGTGAAGCGTATTGACTATTACGCTTCACAAATTCAATGTAGCGATTAAGTTCGCCTTAGCAATCCAAATCGATTTACCGACCAGTCGATGGTATGGTTAGCGATTTCAATAGGTGCTCGGGTGCTCGCCTAGGCGCTTGGGCGAGGCGGGGCCCGAGCGCCTCGCTTCAAAGAGGCGCCGCCTAGGCGCTCGCCCGAGCCCAGGAGCCGGGCGCTTCGGGCGAGCGCCCGGGTTAAACCAGGCGACCGAACCAGTGTTTTACGTTTGGTTCGATCTCCGGTGCTTCAGTTGGTTCGATTGAACTAACTAAAGCACCGATATCAGCCTTCCAACATCCCTCTCGCGACTTCCCCAACCCTAACCTTGCTCGTCGTTATTGCTGCCACTGTCGTCGCTCCTGCTGTCGTCGCTCGCCGCTCCTGCTGCCATCGCTTGTCGCTCCTGTTGCCGCTGCTCGTTGCTACCACTGTTGCTCCCGTTGCTCGCTGCTACTACTACTGCTGCAGCGGCTCGCTGCTACCGCTGCCACTATCGTTGCTCGCTACTACCGCTGCCACTATCGCTGCCACTGTCACCGCTCGTCGCTCCCGCTCCCGCTGCTTGTTGCTACCGCTATCGTTGCCACTGTCGCCACTCGCCTCTCTCGCTCCCGCTCCCGCTCCCGCTTCCGCTCCCGCTTCCGCTGCTCGTTGCTACCTCTTCTGACATCGACTCGATAGTATACTGTTAACAGTATATTAACAATATACTGTTAATTGTATACTAGTAACAATATTTTTTATTTATTAGATTAATAATATATTATTTTGATTTTAATACTTCTAATTTTTATTTATTTGAAATTATTATCATTGTTTTGAATTTTAAGATTTTTTTTGTTAATGTAATATTGTGATTTTGTAAGATTTTTTAATTTAATATCATATTTTTATTTAAATAATTATATTTATTAATTATATTATATATTTTTATATTTTAGCGCCTCGCTTCGCTCGGGGGAGTGCCTGGCCGAGCGCCTAGCGCCTTAGGCGTTTTTGGACCTTGGTGCCTTTTGGCGCCTAGCTCTTTTTAAATCACTTGGTACGGTACGTACTGACATACCATTTGTCGGTATGGTGGGGTATACTGACAACACAGAAAAATGGTTAAAAATAGCTAAAAAATTCCTAAAAAATAGAACAAAAGTTAGATTAGGGTTTTTAAGTTAAAGATAAATATAAATTTAGTATAATTTTAGCAAAAATAATATAAATTATAAAAGAATAGTGGCATATATCTTTTCCAGGTTTTAAGTAGCTTTGTGGTATATTTCAGACTATCTTTTTATTAGTATTGAATTATCGATAAAGAAATAATTTGAATTGTTAGATTATTTGTTAAACAACTTAAACTTTAAGATTCAAATGAATCAAGTAATCGATTGATGGATATACCTAGTTCTACCACCAAAAAGAATGACGGGACTCCACGGGCGGTGAATCGGGGTCCTCGATCCTATGTATTCATATATCAATTTGATATATGTGTTGGACCTAATCCAAAAATAAATCTCATGACATAGTATACTAATACATTGTATGCTATTAGTGCATTAATGTGGTGATGGTCGTAGTCTGATCGTCATAAACCATACGTGTCCGAGGCATCTCCTGAGGCAAGCATGATTGTAGCATGTATTAGTGCGGAGGTTGGAGAATACTAGAATTTCTACTTTCGCCATTGATCTGTTACTTTGTATCATGAGATCGATATTGTACAGCTGCTCGAAGAAGAATGACCAACTATCACCGTATTATTATTGGTTGTAAGACTCTTCATAATATGATAGCTTTGAATATGACGAGCTCCGCTCTCTATTTACGTTATGTAGGCTCTATCGCATCTGCTTAAAAGCATCCATTGCCTTCCCCTTTTTTCGTGTATAAACTTGACCAGTACCTCGTCGAGCTTCATGATTTGAATCATAGGTGGCGTGTGTAAAATAACTGTTATTAGGTCCATGCACCACCCTTAAACTGTGTAGACGGGACTATTGACTCGGCGTTGCCATCATTATTAGTTAGGGCACTACTGTCCACGTAGTTACCATGTCTCCGGGTCGAGCCAATTGCTAAATATGATTGAGAAGGTGTCTCGTCATTTGACTCGATTTTTTCCAACAGTGCTACTAATGCTACTACCTTCTCCTTTGCCTTTGTCTTTGCATGCTAGGCGGATGATTTTTACGGTTTGGTTTCTTTAGTTCCTTAAGTAGTTTGACTCGATGTTGTTTGACTCCTTCAGCTACATTCGGACTGAGGGGGATCTTCCTCTTGCTAGGGATATGCTTTGTCTTCTTCTATTGCCTCGGTTATAAAACTTTAAGGACGTGAAGGATCTCTCGCCTCATCAAGTAAAGGATCCTTTTGGTTCTCCGTTGCTATGACCTACTCTAATATCAGCTATAAATATACGTTGTAGTATTGGAGGTCGATGGGATCAATATCTAGTTCCTCTATCTTTTTGTGCAGCTCAGTACACCACAACCTCACTCGTATGTTGTAGTGGGCATATATCAGTTTTTCTAATCGTCTATATGATAATTTGTTGCGGACCTCCGTGTGAATCAATGTGAATGTTGACTAGTTACGTTCGTAACCACTCGATGTCATCGTCAACGAAAGTACACGGATGATTACTTTATTTAAATTTGGTACATCCCCTCCAAATTATAGCCACCACTTGGCTGCAAAAAGATATAAATATGACTTTATTAGGATAACAAATAATTAATGTCAAGTATAGTTTATAATCAACATGTGTGTAACTTTCCGTTACTAGGATCCATATTGTAACGACATGGTACTGCTACACCGTTGGAGAATGAATCGATTGTTTTCCGAAATAATTGACCCTCCATAATAGCATCGATTGTATTGACAAAGTTTGACAAGAGTCGATATATAATATTTCTTAATGTTGACAATAAATTTGATCGCATTCCAAGATTATATTGAAATTGAATGACTGGATTTAGATAATACGCTACAAGACAAATAATTTTGTTAGTAAGAATTTTTTAAATATTAAAATTTATTGATTAAATTACACTGAATATGAATTTACTTGCATTATGGATGTCTTGATTCATATGAATTTCGATCTTGCGATCAATGATATCTAAGTATTGTTCGGCCTTAAGATCATTTGTGAATGCTTTCTTGACCTTATCTTTTGCTGTAATCAGTATATGCCTAAAATAAGGCATTTGGGGATGCTTGTCCATATTGACCTTACGGAGGACACCGTAAAGTGGTTCCACTCCTATTATAATTTTATTCATAGTATTCTAAAATATAGAAGTCTTTTCCACCTTTTTTCTATCGCTCGATCTCGAAGACTTAGAATCAGACCATTCTTGTAAGGTGACTACTGTCTTGAGACTCTACTTCTTTTGCTGTATTGATTTGAAGTCAATGAAATTTGTAGTAAACCGAGCGACTCTAGGTCGGAGTATCTTATCATCTGTATACTTTTGCATCAGAGAGTATACCCAAAGATGATTATATATAAACTTTGTGATCGATTGTGCCCAAGCTACACACTTGTTGACTTATAATAGCTCGTCAATATCCTTCAACATTAGATCCATGCAATGAGCTATACATGGAGTCCAAAACAATATTTTCCTTTTTCATCAACCGTAAACCAAAATTTTCAAAATTGGCTCCATTAGCGACGACTCTCTAGATAATGTACTATGGTCTGATTTCCTTTACCACGGTGTTAATTAGGTTCTCAATATAGTTTGCATCTCGAATCTTGTTGGAAGTAATAATTGACTTATGAAGAAATATCTGTTTGTTGCAATACATAAGAAAATTGATGATACTCATTCTTGTTGGCCCTGTCCAATTTTTATACATCAGTGTCACCTCATATTCGTCCCACTACTTCTTGAAGGATTTGATTCAATCCTTCAATTCTATCACCTCCTCATCTAAGTATATCTTGTGGATCTCCTTCGATGTTGGAGGTTGGATCCCTGTGTCAATCTTTTGAATAGAAGAGACAATGCTTTGATAATATAGACCTTAGGCTGTGTTTGCTGGAATCTTGTGGAAATTGAACAATAGCTATTGCCTTCTTAATATCCCGTTTTTTTTCTTTTGTATATGCATCATCAATCCGTGTTTGCTTTGTTGTTTATGAAGGATAGGTTTGCGGATCATATCAATAATATCTAGTGGTGACCTCCTGCCAAGTCTTCTAATAAAACTTCAGATTCTACCCTACCTCATGCTACCAATCCGACTTAGCTTAGGAGGAGGGGTAGTTGGATGCCACATGTTGGCCGACGTCTAGAATCCTTGTGGTGCAAACTCACTACCACTGCCACTCCCATTGTGAGTCAGGTTGTTGATGCCTCATTGCTTCCTTATACATGTATTGATGCTCTAGTGATGCACGAATACCAACTCTGAGATTCGAGTCGATATCATCGCTATGACCCTTATAGTCATCATAAACCGACTCATACGTAGCTCTGTAGTATTCTTAGTTAGCTCTTGCCTTTTTTTTAATTATATCTGCTCTTGCCTATTGTAACTTACCTTAAAATGATTTATGGACCTTTGTTAGAATTTTCTTGCATTTTGTAATATAGGAATACCCGCCAGCCAAATGTATCTTCACCCGAGTGATTCCTCCACCTTTGTCGATGTAATCATAATAAATGTATTGCAAATGATGATGATTACTGTCTATCTTTCGGGCATAATTCTAAGCGTCATCATATGTCTATTTCTTTGGTGTCATGTTTTCACCAAAATTAAATCAAATAAGCAAGCTACGATTAGCCTTAATTTGAAATAATTATACGTAATGAACCTTACTTTGCCACTATAAATATGTCAATCAATCTATTTGACATTAAACATAGAATTGACTCAATATAGATCAAATTATGATGAATTTATAATTAAATACACTAATCACAAAATTAAAAACACTAATTATTCCTTAATTAGCTCTCTTTTGCCATAATAAATATGTCAAACACTCTAATAATTATTAAATATATAAAATTTACCCAATATAGGGTCAAATAATGATAAATTTATCATTAAATACACTAATTACAGTATTAAAAAAGTTAATTAAACCCTAATTAGCTTTATTTTACAACTATAAATATATCAAACACCCTAAGAGACAATAAATATATAATTTTGATCCAATATAGATTAAATTATAATAAAATCATCATTAAATACGCTAATCACAAGATTAACATGGTTAATTACTCCGTAATTGTTCCTCTATCACCACTATAAATATGTCAAACACTCTAATAAGTATTGAAAACATTTAATTGATCAAATATGGGTCAAATAATAATCAAATCAATATTAAATTCACTATTCACAGAATTAACATAGTTAATTAATCCCTAATTACTCATCTTTCACTATTATTAACATTTAACCCATTGAATTGACCTAATATGGATCAAATTTTGATTAAATCATCATTAAAGCCACTAATCAATAATCGCAACATTAAAAAACTTAATTAAAATCTAATTAAACCATCACAAACATGTAAATCACCTTAGTATGCGTAAAATATAAAGATTTGACCCATTAAGTCTTTAATTTCGAAAAAATCAGTATTAAACATACTAATCACAATATTAAAGGTCTTAATTACTTCCTAATTAATACTATTCTATCATCGTAAAGACCTTAAACAACATATTAAACATTGAGAACATAGAATAGGTTTAATCATCTCATAAATCATAAAAAAATTGGGAAAATGCATACATGTGATTAGAGAGCTCTTCCTCTAACTTAGGTGTTAATCCTTCTTAATTAGCCTTCAAAGCTTGATCCAAACCACAAATTGCAGCTTTGTATAGTTTTAAGAGTACAAATGTGAGAATAAGAGAAAGGAGTGAAAAAGAGATTAAAAGTAGGAGAGTTTGAGAGAGTGAAAGGGGGTGGTATTGTATTTTGGTATTGGCTGGTCTCCAATGCTAAAACGCTAAGATCTGCCCAGTCTGAACTCTGAAGTGGCATGTGGTGTATGCTTTCAGTATGAGGCAGCCTGCATAAAGGGCCCAGCTTGGACTGGTAAATACTGGTCAGTGCACATGATACTCACTCCAATTTAGACCATGGCACCAAGTCATGGTAGGATGAGAAATTAGTTATACGTGGCCCTGACAATGGAGATCTGTGGTTGTCTACTTGAAGGTGCCACAATATTGTTGTGAAATCTACATTATAAAAATGGACCTGACAGAATCATTTTGAAATAATTTGTTAATCCAAAAGGATCTGCAAGGAACTGCCTTGTCTGTATGGCACTTGCATTTGATATGTAATTTGAGACATAGAAGAAGCATACAGAGAGGAAAAAAATGATCTATGGTTCTGTACCACATGTGGTGAATTTTATGTTTATGAGCCATGATATTGAAGTTGACTTCTCATCAGAATTCTTCACCCTTTCTATTTCAATTTTGTCAACAAGAAAAGATCTCAAGCATTCTTCAATTTTGTAAAAACAATGTAGAATGTAAGTACTTTTAGAAATCCATCAAGTCAATGATGGTGATGTTGTGAAAATCCATTTAAAAACATGCTTAGTCCACTTGTGGAATACTGCATTCATATGATTCATGGAACCCCTTTGGTTCTTGTAATGCATAGAACACTGACATATTTTTGATGGCTTACAAGGCATTTAAAATTAGACAATCTCAGATGAATATTAAGTGCTGGTCAGATACAGTAACACTGCAACATCATTTTTTTTCATTCTTTCATAAATACCTCTAAGATAAAGGCACTATTGCTGATTCAGAGGCATAAGACCAATGTCCTTTGTATCTGGATATGCATGACATCAGAAATTGAGACAAAAATCTCTTTGAAATGAGTTGGTGAGGTGTTCGTAGCCTTTTTGTAATATGGTATAGACATATCACCAAGTTAGTTCAGAATCTAGAGAGGATTTTATACATTCATTCTTTAAGCAACCCTCTTTACGTTTTATAATCTTATCCTTTAAAAGGTAATTCTTTGTATGTTATCTGCAGAAGCATGGAGCATAATCCCATTTCTTTGGCAAATTTGGATGATAGAAGATCTCGAGCAGATATTGCTGCCTCTTTCCAGGTTGGTACACACTTCCTTGAGAAGTTAAATTATTTGCTAAATTGTATAATGTAGCTTCAAGCTAAATGCTTTATCTAGAGGGTTGCTGTATTACATCTAGAGGAGAGATGTCAGCGAGCAATTGAATGGGCATTGAAGATTGAACCTTCTATTAAATATTTGGTACCTGAATTGTTACTTTGTTTTGAACTGAAATGTGCCCATTTTTTGTTCATAATACATGCATAGTTTACTTCCCTTGTATCTTGTAGGTTGTTTCAGGAGGTGTTGCATCAAATAAGTACGTCAGAGCTCGTCTGAGTCATGTTGTAGAGAATAGTGGCTTAGAACTTGTATGCCCTCCTCCAAGTCTTTGCACTGACAATGGTATGGAAGCTTCATGATTTCTTTCATAATTTGGGTAATTGACATGACTTTAGTATGATATACCATAGCTGAGATGCTAATGCTTTTGAAAGTGCTGTTCTTCCTACTGCCCAAATGAACTGCTCGAGTGGCCAAAGTCGCCTGCCTAGACACTTCAATTACTATGAAACTTGCACTAGTACATGTAATAGATTTACTGTAATATGCCCATTCCTTATTGTGGAACATGAAGTATGATACAACATATGTTTGTAATGGCAGTATGTTCATATCTAGGTAATTTAGGATGGTTCCAAAAGAATAGTTATGTGCATGTTCCAATTTTTTTGACATGTTTGGGCTCATGATGTTTGCTTTTTTTTTTCAAGTTATGAAGTTTAGGAGCAAAGAACGTTTGGTTTTCAATGTTGTTTTATCTGCTTTGAACATCTAATTTTGACAAAATCAATTTGATGATCATAATAGGTGTTATGGTTGCTTGGACTGGGATAGAGCACTTTCTTTTAGGAAGATTTGATCCTCCACCACCTGCTGACGAGCCTGAAGATGCTATGGTTTGTCCTATGATTCTTTTTAATTATGAGGAACATGCTTAAATCATCTAGTGGTTGTTTTCATCTGTAGGTATAGTTTTTCTTTTTTAGTTTACTTTATGCACACTTGTTAGGTTTTTCATTATTAGTTTTAATTAAGGCAGTTCCGGCCATTTACATATTATATCAGTTATAAAAGATATAAGTGCAGTTCTTCAGCAATTTGTAGCATTTCTTGTGAATGTAAATTCCCATGTGACATCTACTTGAGTGAATAGGTTGCTTTAATGGCTAGTCTGCTGCTGCATTAGCTTCTCTGCAGATATGGGAGATCTCCACTAGGGTGGAGGTGAATAAGCTGCTAAAGGTTGTGTTTGTTCAGTGATTAGGAAGGCTTTATCAGTCCCTTTCTTGCTAGCTTTCAGCCAAAAGACGGCATTACTCTTTCCAGGTTCTCTCTCCTTGACACCATTAATTGCAACATAGACTTTTGATTCCATAGGAAAGGAGAAAGATGAAATTGGTCAGCAACAGATAAGAGCATCATCTTCATTCTTGACATGTTTGGAACCAAGGATTGCAGCTTGGTGGCATGAAGATGTACCAAAGTACCAATACCTTTTTGCCACAGTACCATTTGTTATTGTTCCTGTGGGCATGCCACTTTTCTGGGTGTGAAATTGTCAAAATTTAGCCTAGTCATAAAGTCCACAGCTCTAGCACAAGTCAATATGTTGAGTCGATGTCTCCATGGTACATTTTGACTTGTATCAGCATGTGTCAATCAACACAGTGATCCTTGCTTAGCACCTCTCAGGAGGATGGTATCTTACTAAATCAACATTGATGCAAAATTGTGGAGAGCGATCTGACAAAATTAAAGGAAGGAGAGCTGGAAAACTCATTTGACTGAAATGAGACCCTTTCAATAGTTTGGACATGTTTTGTTTGATCAGCCAAGCGAGGTCAATCTGATCAATCCAACTCTTAGAAGTTTACACCAGAGTTTGCCATCTTCATACATAGAAATTGTTATGTTAAAGTTTGGGGGAGTATGATCATGGAAACGTATTGAGATGATGCATATTAAAATTTGATGTGAGGATGCCATGAAGAGTGAAGATAAATTCTTTTTTTATAAAGTTAGAAGGTTCTGCAAGAATGGTTTTTCTTGGCCTAGAAAAACTATCAATACTATGTATCAAGGGAGGAAGAATCCATCAGGTTTGTAGTAGCGGTTCAAGAATATCTGATATAATTATGACTTATGAAGAGCAATATAAAGATGAGTAAGTCACAAGTGTGACTTCCTAGCATTAGATTTGTAGCTGCACTGAATCTCCTTGTTCATTTCTTAACTGGCGTAGGTATGATTTTGTTTACTTGGCAGATATATTCTTTATTGTGAGTTGTTTACTTGGTAATGTAACTTATCCTAGAGAAAGAATTATGCTTCTGTTGATGATCCAGAAGTAAAGCATTTGTTGTCGATTGCGTTTACATGATGACTTCCAAGCTTTGTGCAAGTAATTTTTTGGTGAGTGAGTTCAGACTGGCTATCCCATATAAAATCATTTAGCTGTACCTGTAATACAATTTGTTGCCATCATGAGCTTGTCTTATATCATTGTTTATAATCAATCTAAAAAGCATGAATATTTTTAAGGACATGCTATTTGGTGTATGTATAGAATACGAAAGCTCTATGTTTAGTCGAAATCTACTGTTTGGTTTGTTGCATTGTCATATATATTTTGTTTCATATTGTATAGGTATCTATAACGTGCCCATGCTTCATATTTATCTGCTAACCTTTTGATCCAATAAGTATTCTGCATGTAGCCAATGCGACATTTAAATTATTCTTTTAACTGTTTGACTTTCATCGACAGTTTGAGTTGCGTCCAAGGTGGCCGTTGGGTGAGGAGTACTCGCAGGGAAAAAGTGAAGCCCGTTCACTGAAAAGAGCCCGTGTTTTCCCATCCCTCACATCAATGATTCAAGGCTCAGTTCAGAATTAGTTGTAGCTTTGTGATCCATAAGCCGACACCACATACCAGAGCTTGGAAGAAAAATACTTTACAAGAGCTCTCGTTAAACTTGCTTACATTTTGGCATTTGTTGGCAGTATCAGCTGATCATCCTATTAGCTTGTGAAGCCAACAATATTCGAAATCCAAAATCTTGTGGCGGCAAAGCTCTCACTGAACATGTAGAAAACAAAGAGGAGGTTGGAGATGTAATTTATGTTTTTATTTAGGGAGGTTTGCATCGGAGACAAAATTAAATAGCAGCAAGTTTCATATAAGCTGTCTGTGCAACCGCACTAATTTATTAAACCCAAAATTTTCTTTTCCACTGTCAAGTTGGTCAGGGTTTCTGTTACTGATGTATCTGTTCATGATTAAAATTTTTGTTGTATATAGAGAAAAATGTTCCAAAGTTCCTTTCAATATCTGGTTGGTAGAGTGGAAAGATTGAAATTTTTGATCGATTACATTGGTTATATAGTTTCAGTATGTGGTATTGGCAACTTGATGACTTTAATAACACTAGCAAAGTGATGGGCTGATAGTCACATTCTTTTGTTCTGAGTGTATATTAAAAGCTAGAAATATGCTATAATTATATAATTGACTGGCTTATATTACTGTGTTGGTTTTCTATTAGAAAATATATAGAGTGATATTTTTAGAAAATATTCATATTTTGGATATTTCTCAAAAGGTCACCCCTTCTTTGTTTTTTTGTCAAATAATATCTTTAATTAAAAAATTAAAATATCACTCAAAAGTGTTTTCGGTAAAATTTATCTTTTCTTATTATTTTTAATTGTTATAGTATTTTCATTTGATTTGTTTATGGTGTTTTTCAATAACGTTTTCAGTGTTTTATTGATGTGTCAAAAATTTATTGAAAAATATTATAAATAACATCATATCATGTCTCCTTATTTATCATTGTTCATATGTCATTATAATATCATTTTTTTTCAAGTTTATAGTTAGTTTGATTGAGATTATGAATTTATTTAGATCATCAATAGTGTTTTCAAGTAGACCTTACAGTTTGTTTGTTGAGATGGTCAAAACATTGTAATAGATCAAAACATTATAATGGTGGAAAAATTTTTAAGGGATAATTTGGATATTTTAAAAATTAAGGGATATAGTTTAAAAAAAAGAATAAAATGGGAGATATCCATTGGGAAATACCCAAAAAAGAAATATTGTATAAAAAGATCACCCAAATATCTATATGAATATATTTTGAGAATAAAACATAAAATATCTTGACAAGCAATAGATTCATCATCTCACTTTATTTTGTCGAAACAAAAATATGATGATTTTGTTCGCAACATAAATTATTTTTTAATCAAGAGAGGAAGGAGGAGGTGTTTTTCCCTTTCCAATCCTCTCTTTGAACACTATTATGTTCCTTTAAATTCGTGTTACCAAGCAATATGGTTTGTCAATAAAATCTCTCATTTTTTTTTTCCTAATGAAAATGAGGATAAAACGCTTGACATTTTTTTTTTTTGATTTCTAAATTCTAAATCATGTCCAGTAGAAGTAATTTTGATTTTGGAGTCCTCAAGATTGACATTTTTAAGTAAAAAATGTTCATAGTCTTAAGCCTACTTGTGATACTGCTACAATCTGTTACACAATCCATATGAAGGATATTAGTATAAGCAATCACAAGGTTAAGCAAAAATCGCAATCCAATCACAGAATCAAAAATACCAGACTCAGATTTTGCCACACGTTCATTCACTTTCAGTGGAGCACAAATGTACTACACATGTACTGCTTTATAAGACATTCCAGCTTCCCAAATATTTATGCGTACCGGTCAGCCGACATGTTCCAACCAAGAACCGATACTGATGGATAATTAGACTGTTATCGATTTTATGATACCAGTTAGTACCAGCACCAAACTGATGTGATTGATAGTCGAAACTGGTATCAAATCTGAGATTCAAATTTCTGTGCTCAAATATAAATTCAGTACAAAGACTTACAGATAGGATGGTTTTCTTTTTGTTTTTGTTTTTTTTGGTTTTGTGTAGGATGGGGGGACAAGCTGCCCAAGAAAACCATAAATATAGCTCCTTGATCATATATACAGTTGATGGTCATCCGATGGGTTTCACCTACAGACTGAGCAGCTAAAGCCACCAGTGTTGAATCCATCTAAAACTGATGCTAAAACACAATCTCCTTCTGAGAGGCCATCAGATATCAAAACAATCAGGAACCCATGCTTCCAAACCAGTCACATGTTAACAATTGGTCCGCGTCGTCAGATCTTTACACACAACGCTTTGGCAATCATGTGCTTCACCACTTGGTCCAATCGTGTCCTCCCTCAAGATAAAATAAAACATAAGTTCGAAGTCGCCTAGTGATCTGACCTGCCATTCCTGCTAGCGCACAGTAAGGCTTCGAGCTGAGCTCGGTCTCCATGGTTCCTGGGCTTGGTTCTGTCGTGGCGTGCTCTGCGTACAACCTGCTGGATTTGTTGCTCATGCTCTTTGAGCATCTCTTCTATGTTGCCCCCTGGAGGCATCAAAGGTCCAGAATAATGAATACGGTTCTTCTTAGGTCCATGCCCCTGAAAAGAATTGGCAAACACAATTATGTGAGAGAAGAATCATAAGGCAAAATATATGATGATTGAAATCAATGTTTAACTACAGGGAGAAATGTATAAAACACTGAAAATAGCAGACGATATTGCAATGGTATAGTATCATCAGCTTCAAGAGTCCAGCAGTGTAGTTTCTAGTTTCTAGTTTCTAGTTTCTACTATATCTATGATATTTTCATAACCAGAAAAATAAGAAAATTTGAAGGGGAGGTTCAAGCATGTCCTACATGATCAGAGACAGAATGATGAGATAAATACCCTAGAAAGGCCAAAAGAAACCACAGTTAAATATAACATTTATCACTACAAACATAAAATCTGTAAATCCACGAGCTGAAATTTTAATCACAAGAATAGTTAAGTTTAAGAAAAAAAAACTTGGCCTCTCATCAATCTTATGTTCCAAGTTCTCTACCCTAGAAAGCTCCTATACATTTCTAATTTTGACTTTTTATACAGCTTAAGAAAAGAAAATTGATTTTACTGGATCTTCAGAAGGTAACGTAAACAAACAAGTGCTCTATGGTGGTTGAGAAACTAACTGCCTTATTATAAAAGCTATAATTAAACGAGAATGCCTGCATGACATCTATTTTAATTTAAGAAAACCATCTAATGAAAAGTTTGTCATTCAGCCAGTTCTTCTGTTGTATTATCAGCACTTACAATTGTTGATTCCTTGTCTCCCGTTCTGTCATCCTTCCTATGAGAAGCAGAAGGGCCATCCAGCAAGTGGTGAGTCCACTCTTGCTTAGATGAATCAGCAATATCACGATGGAAGTATTTGGAGCTTGCTTGATTCCCTGGCATATGCATGTGCTTTGCGCTCTGCCTACGGTCCAACCTTGCAGTATTGCTTCTTGCAACCACTGGACCTGATGTGATGGGCAAGTCTGCTGTCCTGCCGTGAGGTAATACATGTGTTTTCATTTCTGGGCCAATGGGTAGTCCCGTAGTAGACAAACGACCAGAGTGCATCAAAGGACCACTATGAAGGAAACCATTCTCTGCTGTTCCTCTAGAGAGATCCATTTGGAGACCTGACGAGACCTCCTCTCTTGATTTGTATTTGTCACTGCCAATTCTGTGACTTCCATGTATCTTCCGTGTCTGCACCAACAAAAGAACCCAAAACAATTTAATTAAAAGAACTCATGGAGTTCACAACCATGGACTTGCTATAATACTAATCTTCAAATTCAGTACTTACAGCTGCTGAACTTCAAATGATGGCTTCTCAGTAACTAATGGACATGCATAGATTTCTAACAAGTACGCAAATTATAATTATCTTTATCTTCATCAATAAGAATAAGGTACAGATGTGCTAAAGTAATTTTAGTCATTAAAAATCTGCAAAAATTCAAATGAATGAAGCATTTTTAAGCATCACGAATGCATTATAGAAAACAAAGAAAACCACCTAGCTTTTATTGCAAGGTGAAAGAAAAGTACAGTCTTTGTCCCTTCATTAACATACCTAAACCTTATCAAAGAAACCCCCATTATAGGGATGCAACTGTCTGAGAAATGTAGGTCAAAGAAGGAAGTACAAACTCGGGTTCATCCTGGCCCATCCATATAAAGCCATTAAAAAGAAATTGCCATCTTCAAAACATCACTTGCTATAACAAGAATGTTCAATAAGGCCACTAGTTTTCCTTTCATTTTTTTTCCATGGTTTTAGTTAATTTGCATTTCTGTCCAGCTCCTTACAAGAACCAAAACTCGATTACTCCACTAGCAGTATATTTGTTCACATTAAAATGTGAAGGCAGATTCCTTTTTCTTTTAGCAAAAAAGAAGAAAGACTGGACAGGAGTTCCAGTCTCAACTACTCGAATTTGTCATTCCTCTACCCACTACCACTCCCTCTTCTTCTTTATTTCCTTTAAGCTTATCCAGTGTTGATTCAAAAAGTTGGGTATCTCATTCTGAAGGCTTCGGACTCCAATGTGAAATTTAGAACACAGGACCACTCCCTGCCTGTTTACAGACAACATAATGGGGAATACAGAAAAAATAAAATGTTAAGATGATTCACACTAAACAGCTGTTTCAATTGATGTGCATAAACATTACTTTTGAATTGACATCATAACTAAGAAACAACCATTAGATCATAAAATGCGTGTAAGCATCATTAGAATCAGTGATTTAAAAAGCGCTAGGCACCAAAAGGCACCAAGGTCCAAAAACGCCAGAGGCGCTAGGCGCTCGCCCGAGCGAAGCGAGACGTTAAAATATAAAATATATAATATAATTAATAAATATAATTATTTAAATACAAATATGCTATTAAATTAAGAAAATCAGGTACAAAATCACAATAAATAAATGAATAAATCATAATAGTATTTTTTATTTTTTAAATAAAAAATATACTATTAAATAAATAAAAATTAATAGTATTAAAATCAAACTAATATATTATTAACCTAATAAATAAAAATACTATTATTAATATACAGTTAGTAGTATACTGTTAGAAGAGTATGAGAAGACCGAGGTTGCTGAGGCAATGACAACGGTAGCAGGCAATAGCCGTAACTGGAGCGAGAACAGCGAGCAACGACGACAGTGGGAGCGGTGAGCGACAACGGGACCGGCGACAGCAACGGCGAGCAGCGATTGTGACAGCGACGAGTAGCGATAGTAGTGGCGAGCAACAACAGTGGCAATAGAGAGCAACGACAGTGGCAATAGAGAGCAGCGACAGCAGAGAAGAAATCACGATCACAAGTGTTAGGGTTGGGGAAGTCGGGGAAATCGTGAGAGCGAGCCTGATATCAGTGATTTAGTTGGTTCGATTGAACCAACTAAAGCACTGAAGACCAACCAGACCTAAAAATCTAGTTCGGTTGCCTGTTTTAACCCAAGCACTCGCCCGAAGCACCCGACGCCTGGGCTCGGACGAGCGCCCAGGTTGTCACGAACGGTCGTCGTGCACTCGCAACAACTCCGTTCAACGAACCATTCGTCGCTCTAATCTACATGTACAGCTGCTTGGCAGCATGTTTTGTCTTGGTTTTGAGTCATTTTGCAAGTGGGCTAATCTTTGCGGACGCAAATCGCAAGGGCGAAGCGCGACTTAGGCAACGCAAGCTAAGTTCGCGTCTTTGCCGCAAGGGTGTCTCACGCCTTAGATAATTCCAGCTAAGACCGTGACAAGGTGGTGCCTCTTTGAAGCGAGGCGCCTGGACATGAAGCGAGGTGCTCGGGCCTCGCCTCGCCTCGCCCGAGCGCCTATTGAAATCAGTGATTAGAATATCACAAAAAAATTGCACATTGGAAATGATAGGTGTAGGCAAGGTTCTCCTTACCAATCCATACTGATGTACCGATCGGCTAATGGTATAGTACGTGCGACTCCATACTGACATACCATATGTTAGTATGATGGGGCATATCGACGACATGAAAAAATGACTGAATATAGCTCAAAAAATTTCTAAAAATAGAAAAAAAAATGTTAGATTAGGATTTTTTAAGTTAGAAATAAATATAATTTTAGTAAAAAAATCTAAATTAGGAAAGAATAGTGGCACATATCTTTTTCTAGCTCTAAGGAGTAGCTTTGTAGTATGTTCTAGACCATCCTTCTATTGATTGAATTGTTTACAAAGAAATGATTTGAGTTGTTAAATTATTTGTTAAACAACTTAAACTTTAAGATTCAAATAAATCAAATAATCGATCGACTGGTTCTACCACCAAAAAAAACGATGGGGTTCCACAGGCGATGGATCAGGGTCCTCGATCCTATGTATCTGTATATCAATTTGATATGTTTGTTAGACTCAATCCCGAAATTAATCCCATGCATCAATGTGGTGATGGTCGTAGTCTAATTGTTGTAAACCCTACATGTCTGAGGCAACTTATGAGGTAAGTATGATTGTGGCATGTATTGGTGCGGAGCATAGAAAATGTTGAAACTTCTACTTTCACCACTGATGTGTTGCTCCATTTCATAAGATTAATCACCGTACTATTACTCAGAGAAGAATGACCAATTATCACGTCGAGCTCTATGATATGAATTTCTTAGGTGGCATGCGTAAAATACTGCTTCTCGGTCCATACACCACCCATAAACTATGTAGACGGGACCATCGACTCCTTGGCGTCGTCGTCATTGGTGATCGAGGCATTGTTGTCAAAACGTTGCTACCATGCCTTCGAATTGAGCAGGTTGCTAAATGCGATTGAGAAGTTGTCTATATATCTTTGATTAAATAGTTCTTCCTCTAACTTAGGCATTAATCCTCGCTAACTAGCCTCCTAAGTTTAATCCAATCCACAAATCGTAGCTTTATGGAGTTCGAGAGAGTGCAAATAAGAGAATGAGAGAAATATGTGAGTGAGAAAGTGATTGAGAGTGTATATGAGTTAGAGAGATTGAAAGAGGACAGAATGATAGGGTAGAATAGATTTAAAAACCCTTAGATCTAGTTCAAACGATCAAATGGACCATTTGAATTCAACAAATCCCAACCATTGATTGGTATCGATCGAAATCCGCCCATTACGATTTCAACCATTCCGCTCAATACAGACCTCGTATCGAGCGATATGGGGTCCCTGGTTATGGACTACCTAGTATAGGGCAATTCGCATGTCAATCCCCTATTGGACTGATATGTACTGTCCGTCCACTAGTACAAGTCGACATGGCGAACCATGGGTGCAGCCACACCACCTAACAATGTCGACACTTCCCAAGTCCACATGAATGATAATAACAAGTTTGAAGTGTACAAATGGTTGAGTATTAAACAAAATAAGGTAGATGGTTCTTGTAAATTAACTCCATCAATTTGCTGCATAGGTTGTGACAATTCCAAGGTTTTTAGTTAATACTAACTTGCATTATAACTAGACTAGATGGGATGAGGGGGCAGGGGAATATGTAGTGGCATTTTTTTATTGATAGAGACAACCACCTTATTTCTAATAGTCCCTTGTTTTTCATGCCGACTTCCAAAGTTCCACTTTGACCCAAGTCAATATATGATGGTAACAACCACTAACTTCTGAATATTGTGAATGGGCATTGCTATATGTTGCAAACAACTGTTGCCATTTTGTGACATGGTGTCATGCCAATGAATTTCTGGCACAATACACAACATATGTCAATCCGTAAATCCCTTGTTCCAGATGATCCAAGCCACCAGTTAGCTTTTCTATAATGAACCATCTCCTTTTAATTTAATAGTGATTCTAACTAAACTGAAAAGCTGCAAATAAATATACTACAAAGTATACCTGTGGCTCCATGTTTCCATCAGGAACAGGCATTTCTTTTCTATTTCCGTTTTCAACTCCATGGCCCTTCATAGCTGCTGCTCTTTGCCTGCTAACAAAGATCACAGTGTTTAATATATATTTGATAGCAGGTAGCAACTTCTTTCACTAAAAGAAATATATAACAGATCATTTTATTCTACTTTGTCTAAACCAAATTTTCAATTAGTTTACTGCAACGTTACAAGGAAACAAAGAAATTTCAAAGAACATGCTTTCGTAAATAGCAAAGCACCTTCTAGCTTCCTCGTTCCGAAGTTTAGCATCATATTCCTTGCTTGGAGGAAATTTTGGCAAACTTGAGGGGTCACAAGCAAAAGGCTTTGTAGTGAAGAACTGAAAGGAACTAATGATTAGAATTGATGAAACTAGGATATCTGAGAAATTAATGGAAAATTGTTTTACAGATAAACAAGAAGAACAAAAAACATAAAGACAATGGTAGATGATTGATGCATCATTTTTATTACAGTAAAATTACTAGAATATGGCATCTAGCTCTTAGCCTGAGAGGGTACATCCAAACAAGGCTAACTCAGCAGGACATGTGCATCATGGTCACCAACCATATAGTTTTACATGCTTCATTTTCATTATATAAAGTCATGCAGCACAAATTCACCCCTTAACGAATCGCTGACTCGAGTTCAAGCAACTTGAGGATATGTGGAATATAAGTCAAACCAAGTATAAGAATAGTCACCATAATTCAATGTATCCAACAATCAATAATGCCCCAGACCATGCAAATGAATTATCTGATACACTTCATTTAAGTTTCAGCTCCAACTGAATTTCTAAACAGGCTCGATAAGTATTTGATTTAATAAGATGCTTTATAAATGTAGCTGATGATAAATGATAAAAATCAGCCGAGAAAACAATATTTCATGTTGATCACCCTTCAATGAAAAGTAAATAAGGAACATAAGACAACAAAAATTCAAATGTAGCAATATGCACAAGCAGCAAATACACAGAATCAAGAGGCAACAATATAGATAAGCATATAAAAGAAACTTGATCTACAGTACAAAAAGGACTTAGAAGTGAACCTAGGAAGAGGTCAAATCTTACCTCACTCTCGAGAGCAGATGTTGCTGTTCCACGGTTTGCTGGATCTACTGACAGTAAATGATCCAGAAGAGCTAGAGCTGGAGGAGGAAAATCCTTGAATGTCTCTCTAACGCGGCGTAGGTATGGTTGTTGTGGTTTAAAGGAGGTAGCATGGGGTAACTTTGATGTCCTCCAAAACTCCTCTGAGGGTGAACCACATAACTTGAATATCTTATGCAATTGCTCCACCTAAATGTGAGTTAACAACCTTAAATAATATTGCAAATACTATTACATGTTAATGTATGCACTAGTGTAGTCCCAAGTCACTCAAAGGAAATGTAAACTTTCCATAATTATTTCAATGATATAATAAAGTGCAAGTCTCAGAACCATTGTAAAGTTGCTAATCTGGAGTGACACAGCTTAAGAACCATGGAAAAACACTCTTTGTTTGCTAAGATGAACTACATAAATTGACCCCCTCTAAATCCTTAATTGGCAAAATCCTCATACTCTGGATCACCATTTTCTATATGACAAAGTTGGCACTTGGCATACAGACCAATTGTGGAGTGTGCCGAAAACTGGTCAAAGAAAATTTCAGAACATAACTGGACATTTCAGAAAGTTGAAATAACCATTTATCTCAACATAGTATAAGAGATCATTAATCTGCACAAGTCAGCAAAAAGTGGAAGTATCTATGTGCAAGATCAATTATGATCCTAAATTAAAGCATAAGCATTTTTAATAGCACTACAACAGTTCATCTCTGTTGCACATTAAAATAAATTTACATGGAAGCAGTATCTCAAAGAGACAAAATATCAGCAGCAAAATCGAAATAAATTACAGCGAAACCATTAAAATTTACCAAGCATCAGCGTACAAACAACACCAATCAATTGAGGAATTTTCAAACAAAAAAAATGACAAAGGTAAGAATATGGAAATGCTGAAACAAATCTTGTCAAAGATGCATAATGTGTGAAATCCTAACCCCTGGAAACAAAACCACAGTTATTTCTAAATTGGAAACTTTATTAATATACATATTTGCATCATAGAAAAGAAAATAGTAAAATGATACATGAAAATTAAAGCATACCAAGTATATACATAAGTTATTGTTGATCCAACAAAGTAAATTAGCTAAGGGAATAGCTTTATTGCATACATTATAAAGCAAGGAATGCCATTTTGCCTGGAGCAATACATGACAGCCAGGATTTACTGGTCTGGACGTGAGCCAGGATTTAAGTTCATTTTTCTTTAGGTTGACCCCTCTGCACACACCACCCACCACACAGCCTCTCATGACAGCCACTGCTGCTTGCACAACTTCTCACAATGCACAACCGCTGCTCATGCCACACACCCGATGCTCCTATCTCTCCTCCTCCTCATACTCTCCCTATGTAGTTACTCA
The DNA here is from genome assembly GCF_036884655.1 of Musa acuminata AAA Group. Classification (NCBI taxonomy): domain Eukaryota; kingdom Viridiplantae; phylum Streptophyta; class Magnoliopsida; order Zingiberales; family Musaceae; genus Musa; species Musa acuminata. The sequence continues at coordinate 20,495,393 of NC_088350.1, forward strand.
CCCCTGTTACTAACATTGTTCTAACTTTACTGCTTTCTCTTATTTTTTCTTAACCACTTACATTAACATAAATAACAATTGATATACCATTTTTATCTTTGAGCAGAAAAACAGCCCAATGCATAAGACCCTACTAATGCAAGTTGAGATGGTCAAACACACAACATTACCCCTTCCAAGCAAAGAGATTATTTGTGACTTGAATTTCAACCATTTAGATAACAAAAAAGAAACCTTATCATGATGTCAAAGTTTGCTTTTTAACATTTTAATCTAGGCTAATAACTCAAAAATATCTTTTAATAATCTAGATAATAGTTATATGGTAACCATATTTCAGTTTTCAATGACAAGTTTTTTCTTTATTTTTAAAATTATTTTTCATGAGTAATTATGAGCCATGCTTCTATGAGGGTCACACCTGACCTCACACCTTGTGAGTAAGATTGAACATACTTGGTACCTAAACTTTTATAAAATCCAACAACTTAGCAAAAATTCTTTTGTATTTTTGTCATATTATTTTTCATATGACAAAATAAGATGTAATATTCCATGTTCTTTTGTATTTTTAAACATAAAGTACCTAAATTTATTTTCATATTTTTGTATAACTAAAAAAAGACACAAATAAGATGTATTCTGAAAATTAATTTGCACTAAGACAGGGGGCTGCAAGAAGACAAAAGATTGTTACTAGGAGAATGCAACATAACATCAGACTAAGCTATTTCCTTGTCTATTCTTACTCATCCACATATTTCAAGTATCAATCTAATTGATTCTCTGCTGTTCCATTGGAGTGCTAAACATTGTTTTACCGAAATAACAAATTAATTTGCTAAACATTGTTGTTTTACCTAGACAGAAGCCCCTACTCTCCTGTTCCCTTGTCATGCATGATATTTTCTGTACAGAATATTAAGCAACTAAAACATCAATCAATTGGATTATTAGCATCTAATCCTTGGAGAAAATCTGACAGGCAGTTACTCTTCAGAACTAATCTATCTCCATAACCTACAGCTGCAGCACCTATCCATTCAAGAGGCTTTAAATTTATTTATTTTAGTCTGCTCTTCACAAATGACTATTTGAAGGTATGTGACTTACTACCAGCATAAATGATGGCAAGCTGCCACCCCAAATTAGTTGATTGTACTAACAGATTTCCCACAGCTTCTAAGCATCATTAGCATGTACACCTAATTAAAGTGACAAAAGCAACAAAAGTAACAAATGGTACCTCAGTTCTTCCTGGCATAATAGGCCTCCCAGAAAGCAATTCTGCAAGAATGCAACCAGTACTCCACAAATCAACAGAAACACCATACTCTGTAGCACCCAACAAGAGCTCAGGAGGACGATACCACAGTGTTACCACACGACTTGTTAAGTGCTGCTTGTTGTCAGGATTATAAATTGTAGCTAGTCCAAAGTCTGCTATTTTCAGGATCCCATTATTGTCAATCAAAAGATTTGCACCCTTGATATCTCGATGAAGGACACCCTTCATATGGCAATGCTCAAGCCCATGGAGCAGCTGCTGCATATAGCATTTAACCTGGATGTCATTGGTCCACAATGAGTATGCAAAATATCAAGAGAACCTCAGTAAAGATACATCATTAATTTTTTTGTATATTCTAGTAATGAAACACCTGTGGCTCAGTAAACTTGATGCCAGGGATTGCTACAAGTCCAGCAAGATCGTGCTCCATATATTCAAAAACAAGATACAAGCTACATGACATTTTTGATGTAACAAGAGCTTCGAGTTTAACAACATTTGGATGATCAAGTCTACGAAGAATATGTATTTCCCTTGCCATAAACCGTACACTTTCAGGATCTACATTAACAAATCGCACTTTCTTAAGTGCCACAGTTTTGCCAGTTTCAAGATCACGGGCTTTGTATACACTACTATAAGTTCCTTGCCCAATCTGCAGAGATAATAAAAATTATCAGCAGGAGTACAAGAAATTTAGTTCCAAGGATTTGAATGAATTCAAGGTAGCATGGAGAAGCATAGCTCAAATCCAGTAAAGTTTGTCAATGAAAAATCCATTTAAAAAGGTCTCAGAAGTAACAAAGAGATACAGAATTTCACATTTTACTACCACTACTTAGTGAGGGACTATCATACTGTTGTTCTGATATATCCCTTGGGCTACAATTGTAAAGTTTTCAAGCCAATGAATAAGAGATAATTTTTAATTCTTAAAGTAACAAATATAGGCCTAAGATGGAACAACAGAAAAATCAAAGGAAATAAGAGCAAAGAGACATTAAAGAAATTAAGTATTATATGCACATAATCAACAGAAACATATAGTAAGAGATATGATAGTTCAATCCAGAACCTACAAATTCACTGGTAGCAACACATGAAATACACGTCAAAATTTGATACATACATGCAAGGAATGCCATGCTATATGGCCCGTCATACAGTTCTGAGCAAAAACATGGACATATATCACACAAAACCAAGGGATACACTTTGATTCAAAGTATACTTATGCTATTTGTTCTGTACTGTGGCAAGCCAACTGCATAGGTCATTGCTGCTCTGATTTGGACAAATCTCATGCAAAATATCATAAATATTGATAGGAGACTAGCGATTTCAATAGGCGCTCGGGCGAGGCGAGGCTAGGCACGAGCACCTCATTTAATGTCCAGGCAGCGCGCTTCAAAGAGGCACCGCTTGGGCACTCACCTGAGTCCAAGCACTAGGCGCTTCGAACGAGCGCCTGGGTTAAACCAGGCGACCGAACCAGCGTTTTAGGTCTGGTTCGGTCTCATTTGTGTTAGTTGGTTCAATCGAACCAACTAAAACACCGATATCAACCTCCCAGCATCCCTTTCGTGACTTCCCCAACCCTAACTCTGCTCGCGATTCCGTCGCCGACATTTCCTCTCTATTGCCGCTGCCTCTCTCCGCTGTTGTTGCCTCTCTCTGCTGCTACTGTCATTGCTCGTTGTTGCCACTATTGCTGCTCGCCACCGCCGCTATCGCTGCTTGCCGCCACTGTCGCTGTCACTATTGCTGCTCACCGCCACTGTCGCTGCTAGCCGCTACCACTATCGCTGCTTGCCACTGTTGTTGTTGCTCGCCGTTGCCGCTACTCATTGCTACCGCTACTCTTAGTTAGCAACCTAGGTTTTACTCTTACTCTCTTCTCACATCGACTCGACTTAGTATACTATTAACAATATATTAACAATATATTAACAATATATTGTTAACTATATATTGGTAACAGTATTTTTTATTTATTATATTAATAATATATTATTTTGATTTTAATACCGCTAATTTTTATTTATTTGAAATTATTGTTAGGGTTTCAGGATAAATGACAAGTGTACAAAGCAACTCAATAGATTCTCCAATGACATCAAAAAAGGATCCTGCATGAAAGTATAATTATCTAAAGGATCCGAAAGATCCTAATACAGTAACTTGCATCTTCTATGATAAGACTACTAAAGGTGGATATTTTTCGTACAAAACATCTAGTAGGAAATTTAAAAAATGCAACAACTTACAAGAAGTGTCCACCTGAGGTAAAAGAAGAGTTGCTGACTTATATGAATGAAAAGAAGATGCAAAAGAATGAATCTTACAAGAATTTACTAGCGGATAATGTTGAATATCTCAAGGATGAAGAAAAAGATTATTCTATGAGTATTAACCCAAGTGGGAAAAAAGTATACGACAAAAAAGAAAAAGAAGTTATAAGTACTAAGAATGATAAAAAAAGACCAATAGATCTATATATATTTCAAGGATCACAGAAGCAACAAGGGTAACCAGGAGGCACAAAATTCAGAGAAACAAATATAAGTGATGCTTGTGACAAAGAAATAAGAGGAAAAACAATTCAACACATTGCTTGCTTCTTCTATCAAGCTAATCTTCTCGTTAGTACAACTCGTTTAGACAGTTTTAAGGAGATGATTGAAGCTATTAAAAGATATGGTGCGGGATTAAAATCTCCAAGTTATTATGAGATGCAAGTTCCATTGTTGAAAAAAGAGTTGAATTATACAAATGACTTACTAAAGGGCCATAAAGAATCATGGGCTACACATGGTTGCTCTATTATGTCATATGCTTGGATCGACAGGAGATGCAAGAGTATAATTAATTTTATGGTTAACTGTTCTTTAGGGACTATGTTTGTGAAGTCAATAGATACTTCATCTTTTGTGAAATATGGAGATAGGATATATGATTTACTTGACAAGTTTGTGAAAGAAATTAGAGAATAAAATGTCGTTCAAATCATAACCGACAATGGAAGCAACTATGAATTAATTGGTAATATTTATCTTTTGAATTTTTTTAAATTTTTTAATTATTTTATCCTCAATTAAATGTGTTAAACTCTTAAGTCTTATCATTTTTGTTATCCTTTGTCTCAGGTAAATTATTTAAACAAAAAGGTCACTTATATTGGACTCCATATGTGACACATTGTATTGATTTAATGTTGAAAGATATTGAAAATATCATTGACATCAAGAAAACTTTAGAAAGGGTAATCTTTGTTGTTGGATTTCTCTATAATCATATTGGGGCTTTGAATATGATGAAAAAATTCACAGGCAACAAAGAATTAGTGAGATATGGTGTCATCCGATTTGCTACTTCATTCTTGACATTATAGAACGTGTATCATTAAAAACATAATATGAGAAACATGTTTAAAAACACGTTTACCTCTAAGAAATGAGTGACAAGCAAATTAACAAAAGAAGCAAAAGGCAAGAGGGCCACTGATATCATCTTAGTGCCATCATTTTGGAATCATATAGTTTATATATTAAAGGTAATGAGCCCTCTTGTTCGAGTCATTCGATTGGTAAATAATGAAAATAAGCCTACAATGGGATATATTTATGAGGCTATGAATAGAGCAAAAGAGACAATTAAAAGGTTTTTTAATGAAAATAAAAAACTAAGAAAATTTTTACAATCATTGACGAAAGATGGAATTGTCAACTTCATCGTCCCTTACATGCAGTAGGATATTATTTGAACCCTGAATTTTTTTATAAGATTAAATCTGTTGGATTTGATACAGAAGTTTTGAATGGTTATATAAGTGCGTTGCAAGATTAGTTCCAAGCCTTGAGGTGTAAAATAAGATTATTCATGAATTATCTTTATATAAAAATGTTAAAGGTCTTTTTGGAATTTCAATGGCAGTTCGATCCAGGACAACTACATCTCCAGGTATTAATAATTTGATATAATTAATTTCATCTATAGTATGTTACTATATTATTGCTAATAATAACATAAATTTTGAAGTAGAATGGTAGTGTCTATTTGAAAATTCCACCTCAAACTTGCAGTAATTTGTTATCAAAATACTTAGCTTGAGATGTAGTGCTTCGAGTTGTGAACGAAGCTGAAATGTCTTTGAGCATGTAAAGATCACTAAATATTTTTATTTCAATTAATTAATTTATTTAGATAGATGTATTAATACATTTTAAAATTATATGACATGACATATTCACTCAAAGAGAAAAAATCGATTGGAACATCAACGATTACACGATATTATTTACATAAAATATAATCAAGCTTTAAAGGCTCGTCATGATTTACGGAATAGAATTAATCCAATCTCATTACAAGATACTGATAATTCAAATGACTGGTTGGTGGGAGACATGGGTGTCAACTTGCAAGATGCCGAAGACGAGCTTGTATTTGAAGATGATAGATTGACATGGGGAGATGTGGCAATAGCTTCAGGTGCTGAAGAATTACAAACATATACAAAACAAATGAGGCATAATAGATTTAAAAGAAAAAATTCTCTCATTGGAGGGATATCAGATGGTATCCCTATGATACCAAATTCGCCCAAGGGGCAACCGATATAGGCCAATTGCAGAAAGTAAATTTGTGTATCAATGCAAATTGACTAGATGCATGTTAATTCTAGCATGAAATCAAACTGAGGGAAGGGTTGTAATTAAGGGACGAGAGAGAAGAAGGTGGTTAAAGCAATTGTAGTTTACTCAGGTCTAGAAGATACTAATGGAAGAATAAGAATAATCCAGGTAATGACAATGAAAAAGAGATTTGACATGACTAAATTTTGTTTATGTAACCTTAGAAAAACCATTGCCATCAAAAGATTTTGTTCTGAAATAAATTTTCCCTCCGAAAAAATATAAAGAAAAAAAGACATGTAGGTTACTGAAACAGTAGACCGATAGACAACAGAGCTTGAGATACAGAATTAAGATATTCTAACTTTGATAATTTAAACCAAACATTAGCCTCAATCTTTCATGGCGACCATACTTATTTTGGATATGTTTGCGGGTTAGGTGAAGGAATGCCACCCCTAGTTACCTAAAGGGATCTCAATAGAAATATCATTGCTCAAAGAGAAATGGAGTATATTTATGTGATGCTTCAAAACACTAGTGTCAGAAATATTTTTTGTTGAAAGTCTTGTTGATGCAATGCTGTGTCTTATCTCATGCAAAAGTTTAAATTGAGGCCAAATAGAAACCTTTTCCTTTCACACACACACACACACACACACACACACACACATACACACACATATACACATATACACATATATACATATATATACACACGCATATATATATGTGCCAGCTGGTACATGCAACAAAGACAGGGTAGTCAATGCTACATCTCAATCTCATTGATTTAACTTGGAATAATATTAAAACTTCAAAATACAATAATATGTCTTTCTATTTCCCAACACTAGTACAAAAACAAAGGGCAAGGAGTAAACTGAACTCTCATACTCCCATCGTTTGTGGACTGGATTCATATTAAATGGGTCGATTTTGTCACCAAACCAGCCATCCCAACCAGTACCAGCCCTGATTGTTACCTCTACAGGAAACTACAAATTGGAGGATTGTTTAGTTCAAAATGAAGTAAAAAAAAACACTTCTTTTTCCTTAATGATGATACCAACATGCTAAGAGATATAGAAAATTGGTTATTAGTTAAAAAGAATGAGCATGGGGCTTAGAGTATCTGTTAGAGATTCAGCAAGTGTTCGTACTAGGTCTAACCATATGTTTCAAATATATTCTGTAGAAAGATAAATATAACAGGAAAATAAACAAACAAATAAATGAGGCACTAAATTTGTAAAGGATAAAATAGCATCTAAATAAATATACAAACATATTACAACAAACATTCAACAAGAAAAAAATAACCTATGCTAGCCAAACTGCTTGATAAACATATCATCACGGCATGAAAAAGAAAATGATACTGCTGAGACCAACACCTACCTTGTGTAATTTCTCAAAGGAATCTGCTCTTCGAGGCAGCCACCCTTTTACCGCTTCCCCAGCAACATTTGTAAGCCAAGAAGGCCAACCTGCTGCGACATGCTCCAACTTGAACCCATTTGGTACATGAGATATCACCTTACTGTTTCCCTCCACCGTCCCTGCACCAATAACCATTGATGTAGGCTCTACTCCATTTGCCCGAGCATCAACTGTGGCCCTTCTCTGGTGCCCAGCCCCCTTTCCAGTCCTCTCAACCTCTGGTAACACTTTCTTCCCAGCGTCACGCACCAAAGAAGGTGGTGAAGGGACCATATTGTCTCGTGTCTTCGATATAAGCCTCGCCGTGCTCCCATCATTGCCAACACTTGCGTCCGTATCTGCCACCCCTGCCTCCTCCCTTCTTGAAGAAGAAACCAATCTCTTCAAAGACTTTTTGGAGGTCTTAGGGCGCGGGCGCTGAAACTGCACGTCATCGTCTTCATTGGTTCCTTTGGAGGAAACGCAGCCCATAAGAATCTTCGACTCCTTCCCTCACCACAAGCACACGTGCGTAGCTACTGAAGCATCAAACCTCACCGAAAACCCTCCTGAGACCTTCTTGGAGGCAACTAGGGATCCAAAAACTAACGAACGGTAAAGAAACAAAACGAAATATCCAATATATTCCTTCCAAACTACCGAAGAACCAAATCCAGATCGGATCACAAGTCACTGCCGTCACTTAAACCCAATAAGACAGAATCAAATCCCCAAATCCAGAAATTCTCCCCGAAAGACAATTGTATCGAGAAATCAACAGTCCCCGAATCTTGATTTCCTTTCGCCACGCAGTCGGAGACCAGCAAACCGCCGAGCTGCAGGCGGAGAGGAACTCCAGAAAGGAGAATCACCGGAACTCCGATCAAGATCCAATCTTGGCGCCGCACTCCGCGAAATCAGAACCCCAATCGGCGATCTCCCGCTTCTTACACGAATTTTCGCGTCAAAACCTCCAATTGCTTCGGCTTCTCTCTCCTCCACCGAAACGAAGAAACAAAACAGAAAACGACGAAGAACAAAAACCCGCAAAGCAAAGGAGAAACAATCAGTATATTCCTTCCACGAAAAGAAAGATATAAAAAATAAGGGAGAGAAAAAGGAAACCAAGGGTTAGAAAGAGTGGTTTAGGGATCCAAATGGGAAGAACACAGAAAGCACACCGAGGGGAGAAGCTTGAAGATCAAGATACGCAGAGATCGAAGAGAACAAGGAGATCAAACGGAGGGCAGAATAAGACGGATCAAAAGACGCGGTTTTGGGAGAGGGATTAAAACGATCGATGCGAAAGTGACGGATTGGGGCGCGGAGTGGGGAGGGAGAGTAAAAGAAGCGTCAAGGCGAGGGAGCGAGCACGGCATTCCCGTGGGAGCAGCGCCGAAGGGCGGCGAACCGACGGTGGAGATGCGATCGCCACGACCGCATCAGCGTCTCCCCGTACGCCGTTTTCGCTGCTTCCACTATTTCTGGCCGTAGGCGTTCTACCTAGATATTTAAGCATTTTGACATATCTACCCTTACTAGGTTTGAAAATAACGGATTCACCCTAATTTTTTTTTTGTGGAAATAAAGCATCTATTATTCAACATGTAAATGAAAATTAATAATATTCTCGTGAAAAAAACAGATATATAAATAAAAAACAATATTCACGACTCCGACGTGATGGAATGATTGAATTATTAACTTTTTTTGTAAATTCAAATTATTTAATTTAAATATTTAAATTTAAATTAATAATATACAGAATTGGATGTTTGTTGTTTGACCCCAAGGAACGAATTGGTAACGTAACACCTCATACCTATTGTGTTGAGATTTTGTTCTTGAAGGCAAGCACTAGTTGGTCGATCACTCAAGAATTTGAAGTCATTCTTAATCAAATTCTACTAATTAAAATCATAAGAAGATTCAAAAGAGAAATGAATGAAAGAGTCGAAATTAGGTCGAGTGTTCCGAATCAATAGACACTTTACTTTGGGATTGGGCCTCCAAACTCATAAATCAACATGCGGCGGAATCGAGACATATGGAAACATAAAATTATGTCAAGATTAGAAAGGTGGAAAAGCCTAACTAATTCCTCCGCTTCCATGGATTGCCTAAAATTAGGTATTTACCATATCAATTTTATTATAGCTTATTTATCAAAAAAATGAATTACCTGAAATGATTGATTTTTAAGATTATAAAATTAATTAAATATCAGGTACTTTAAAGTAATTGTAAAATTAATACATTGACACATATATATGTGTGTGTGTGAGCATGAAAAAATATTAATGACAAATATAAACTATAAGAAGAAATATTAATGTTGGATTCATATATGCTATGCGAGAAAAAAAATAAAGAAAATAAAGAAATGGAGCGAACAAAAAAAAAAGTCACTGATTTTGACTTTTCTTCCTATATATATAGGAAGAATTCCCAAAATATTTAAACACTGATGTTGGTTTATCTTATGTTGTGTTTCATCAGGTCTTATCAGTGCTTTTTAAAATTTATTATTATGAGATTAGTCAAAGTTGTGTTGGTAGTTCTTAGGATCATTTAATTTTACTTTTTAGAAAAAAAAAGATTTTCCTGAAACCCAAAAGTAAGTTAATAATGCATTGCAATATAATATTGTATAAAAAATATAATAATTTTTTGATAAAACAAGAATATACTGAAATAACATAAAATGGGAAGAAGTTAAGAATTGTTAAGATAAAAAGTAAGAACAAATACAAAAAGTGATTCATGTCATTCTAATTCCTTATGCTTAGGTACCAAATTGAAGAGATTTTTCTTATGCACCTTAAAAGAAAGGAAAGCCCAAAAATAAAGATAACAAGGTAAATAAAGCCTACACTCACATTACACTCAGCTTTAATCCATTTAAGAGAAAAGTGAATTCAATAACTATTTTCTCTTGGAACATTACATCAACAATGAAGGCACTCTACTCTGATGGCAAACCAAGCAGCTATTTATATTTTCTTTTTTCTTCTGTGATCAAATGGGCATTTAAGATCAATAAACTATTCCTGCTCCTTTTTTTTCCTCTAATGTAGAACTCATAAGATATAAACATACCAACTAGGAAGCAATCAGCTTCAACTACAATGGGAATGGTAACACAAGATAGCTGCTAAAATCCATGCATACAAGTGATAACGCATCCTTCAAATTCATACATGTCCTTCGTACTGCAATGAGAAGTTGGAGATTTAGATATGGACCTATTTTTTCTCAAAAATTTCTCACTAATTTTTTTTTTAAATCATCCAAACCTCAAACTAACTTAAGCGTAAAAACAAAAAACTTTATTTTTATCAAAACAACATTACATAATTCTTGTAGTTTTGCACTTTCAAAAGTCAACTTAAACTTAGACCTCCTTAGAAAAGGGTTTCAGTTAGCTCCAAAGTGCCACCTAAGTCGGCAACCAATATTTAACTTACCAGGTTGATACATTATTTCTTTAATAACGTGTCTTACAATCATCATAAATTTTGCACAAACATAGAATAGCCAAGAATCAATATAACAATTTTTTTTTGTAGTTTTAGATAATAATAACACATTATACTTGTGTTTTTTAGACCATCATTAAAGTAAAATATTCATAATAATTATTTTTTTAATATAAATAACTGCATAATGCTATGTTAGATTGCCCAAACTAGAAGTCTCCATGATTGCTTGAAGCTAACTGAAACACTCCGTTTCACTAACAAATGAGGCTAATCTAAACTAATGTTGTGATATTACTCTTTTGATCTCGGTTCAGCTCAATGATCCTGATATACATTCAAGAAAACAAGGCATTGAGTTGAGTTTACTCCACCGAGTTCTTTGTGTGAGATGCATCACCACGAGTACCTGAGAACATCCCATTGGAATGGGTGGTGTTATTTCCATCTGAAATCAATTCTTAGGAATCACATGCAGTGAACACGGTAGAATAGCTCCTCGAACACAAGCACACATCTCTTCTCCACCATCTTTGGCGGTTGACCTTTGCGTTCAAGAAAGTGGTGGTGGTGACCGGTGATTCGCTTGCTGCGTGAGGTTTCGGCGATCACTTCGCCGTTTATCACCTCGTGGACTTATTTCGTCGTGATCCAATTATTAGATTATATGACTCTATCTAAATAAGATATATGATAAATTTGATTAGATTCTAATTATAATTAATAATCAATAAAAAAATTTAATTATAATAAGATTCCTTACGAAATGATTTTAACAAGAGCGCCTCTCTTAATTATCATTTTAGATTATAAGACCTTCTACTAGTAATTAAGATTACAGTTTTATCCTTTGCTCTCAACTATAGCAGTTTCGTGAATGATCGGAAGAGATGAGAAAACGAGTCTAGTTCTTCCTATAGATCGACATAGTACGTGTTTTCAAGTTAACATCTTTCCGATCGGTTTTCATTGAACGAGATTTTTCAAGCCGACATGATTTTATTATAAGCACTAATTCACTCTCCAGTATCCGATTTTCAGTTATAACAGGTGATTTCAGAGCTAGTTTTTCCTTATTTGGTTTAACACCAAAGAGAAATGACTTTTATTGGATTTCAAGAGGGTCACTCTATCATTCGTCCTCCTATGTTCAATGTGACGAACTATACATATTACAAAACATGAATGAAATTTTTTTTGCTTTCTATGAATTCTGATTTATGGAACATTACTGAAAACGGTTTTGAAAAGTCTTCCAAACCAATGAACGAATGAAATGATTTGGAGAAGAAGACTTTTTCTTTGAACACTAAAGCGATGAACGCTTTATTTTGTGCTCTAGATAAAAATGAATTTAATCGGGTTTCTATTTGCGAAACTGTATACGATATTTGGCACACTCTTGAAATCACATACGAAGGCACTAGTATAGTTAAAGATTCTAAGATAAATCTTTTGATGCATGATTTTGAGTTGTTTAATATGAAACCAAGCGAAAGCATTGGAGACATGTATACCCGTTTTATGGATGTCATAAATGGTTTAGAAGCTCTTGACAAATATTTTTCGAATATTGAACTCATTAATAAAGTTTTACGATCTCTTTCTAAAAATTGGGATTTGAAAATAACTGCAATACAAGAGACAAAAGACTTAAATAAGTTTTCACTTAAAAAACTTATTGGGTCTTTAATAACCTATAAAATGAGTTATATAATATAAGATGAACATGAGAACAACCTTTCAAAGAACAAGAAGGATATGACACTGAGAGCCAAAGAATATCACTTGAGTGATAACTCAAGTGATGATGATAATAACATAAAATTTTTGATGAGAAAATTCAAAAAATTTATAGAATAAGAAATTAAGAACAAAAATGAACTTAAAAAATAACAAATAACAAAAATACAATCGGCCAGGGCACCTCAAAAGCAATTGTATGCAAGTGAAGAAGTTATAAAAAAAGAATAAAAAAACACTTAAGGTGACTTGGAATGATTCAAGTGCATCCGAAGATAAGGAGCAAACCGATAAAGAAGATATGGCGAACTATGCTTTGCTGACTTTCGACAATGAGGTAAGTGATTCAAATAAAACCCTTTTACTTTACTATGAAATTACATGATGCATTTCATGAGTAATTTTTAAATTAGTATATAAAATACAAAAAAAAAGGGGACCATGCTTCTCTTTCTAGTAATTTTGAAAAATTAAAAATTTTGAGCATGACAATTACATGGTAACTCCTAACACTAAGTATGAAGAGTTAGATTCACTTAAGAAGAAAAATATATTACTATAACAAACAAAATGATTTTAATTAAAGATACTTTATGTTCAATGAAATCATGCTCAATGATTTAATGATGTAATAAAAATATTAAAAGTTTTGGTATCATGCTTAATGATTTTATATTATGCATGAGGATTTAAAGTAATGATGATTTGAAATCTTATGTTTTAGAATTATATGCTACACTTTTGATCATGATGATTTTTAACGATGATGGTTATTTTCTAGGGTTTAAATGATAATGTATGATTTTGGCTTAGAAAACAATGGCATGAAATCAATCACATAGAAGAATGTATTATTTTTCTTAAAAATTTCCCATTCTCTATCTTATTGAATTTTTCAATAAGAGATTGATAGTTCTATTTATGTTATTTTGAATCTCTTGAAAAGAATTTAAATTTGAATAATTTTTTATCCAAATCATGATCTTGATTCCTTGATAATTATAACTTGAGATTTATTCTATAAGAATCAAGATCTTTTATCTCATATATTTCTTTTGATTTCTCAATTATAACTTGAGATTTTATTTATGAATCATGATCTTGATGAATTGAGAATTCTTATGTATGAATCGAGATATTTTATTTATTCTCCTATGCCTCGTTTTGCTATTTACGATAGAGAAGTTTTTATTCTAATCATGATCTTGATTTCTCGATATGTATAACTTAAGAATTTTTTTTAATCAAGATCTCTTATTATTTATTCTTATATAACTCTCTCTTTTTACTAAAGAGGACACTTATCAAAATGAGTTATGATTTTTTTTCGATATTCACAACTTGAGATTTATTTCAAAAGACTCCCTTGTATTCATAAATTATATTCATCATCACAAATTATTTTTTCTTGATATTCTTCATGTGATAACTTGAATATTCATACTTTTGTATTATTCCCCTCTTTTTGTCAATGACAAAAGGGGAGAAAGAATTGCTATAATGCACATATCAAAAGAGAACCAAAATTTTCTAGCTTGCATATCATAAAGAAAAGCAAAATTGCTAGCCTACATGTTCCAAATGATGTAAAATTTACTAACTTGCATGTTCTAAAATGATGTAAAACTTGCTAAATTTGCTAGCTTACACATTGCAAAAGAAGGTAAAACTTGTTAACTTGCATATTTGAAAGATAGGCAAAAGCTAGCTTGCATATCTCAAAAGATGCAAAAATTTTACTAACTTTCATACAAAACTTGCTAGCTTGCATAATAATAAATGCAATGATTTAAAATTATACCTCAAAAACTTATTAGTTGTATTTCTCTTTTTTGTTGATAACAAAGGGGGAGAAGGTATGATGATGATCATGGTATGATATGATGTAATTTGATATTATGAATTATAATTTAGAATTATGTATGTAGTGATGATTTTATATTTTAAAAATATACATAATGATTTGGTATTATGGATATAATACTTCAACTTATGATAATGATGCATGTAATAATGAAATATTTATAATTAAAATTACTTTGACTTTGATTCAATTTGAATTCAAGGTTCATCTCAATTATGCCATATTGATAGAGGGAGTTTGGTTTAAACTCCTTCATCAATTAGTTATCATCGTAAAAAAAGGGAGATTATTGAATCTCAAATTTTAATAATAAAATCAATTGATAGAGTTTAAGATCTAATCTGTGTTTTGAGTGACGTGGACTAACTTCGATCATGAAGATACAATTAAAGTAGGAAGAATCAGTGTTTGGCCTGAGTGGAATATATCAGAAGATTGAACGTCGAGCCGGAGAATCGATCGACATGTCGGTAGAAGACTTTGTGTCATGAGTTCAGGTATCGGGCCTAGAAGAATAAATATTGCGCTAAGGAGATCGGAGTTACAAAGGTCAACATGCCAATTAGTCAAAAAGCCGCAAAAGAGGACAATGCACCGACGGATTGGACGAAGCATCGATAAACCAATAATATGCCATAAAATATATGATTAATACTTTGTAATAATTATCTAGATCGAAGTAGTTTTAAGTTATAATTGGGTTAGAATTAGGCCAACTCAATTAGGAGGCCATTAGGCCTAAGTTAGGGCTGAGTTGGGCCGAATGGATGGCCCACTCGACCACTTGGAGCCATGTTAGGCGGTGGCACTATCAAGGGTGGGTGATGGAACCACTTGAGGCTCAACCTCCTAGGAGGTCTGGGTGGTGGTACCGCCTAGATTAGATAGTAGTACCGCCTAGACTAGACAATGGTGCCGCTGATAATTAATGCTGTTAGGTGGTGGTATTGCCTTGTTAAGCAGTGGTACTGCTAAAGCTCAGTCTCCAAGGCTCTATCAAACGATAGTACCGTCAGACTGGGCGATGGTACCACCCAATGTCAGAGTGTCAGGCGGTAGTATCACCCAGCATTAATGGTGGTACTGATAGTACCCCAAAAACTAGAGATGATCCACTTTTTGGCTCTAAATTTGAATTAATTTGTGGCCTTAATACCCGACTCTTTCCTACTTAGTATAGCACGAATTTGAGCAAATGAGGGGGAAAGAATACTTGAGTAAAAATTATAATATCTCTAGATTAGTAAGTCTCTTCCTCCTAGAGTTAGAAGGTTTCTAAAGGAGAAATGAGGTTCAAAAGAGAGGTGTAAATGTTATCTCTTGAGCTTATGAAAAGGAGAAAAAAGTTGTAAGGGTAGTTGATCTTCGGCCGTTGAAAGAAGATTGGTAGTGGAAGCTGATGGCCTCAAGTGAAGAGGAATCGAGAGTTGATGTAGGTCACGATGATCGAACCACTATAAAATCTAGCTTGCATTTACTTTATGCTTTTCATTTATATTGCAAACTGATTTCTTACTCTCACTATGCTTATTATTCTTTCATACATGTTTTCAAGTTAACATCTTTTCGATCGGTTTCCATCGAATGAGAATTTTTAAACTAATGTGATTTTATCGTAAGCACTAATTCACCCCCCCCTCTTATTGTCTGATTTCGGTCTTAACAGTTGTGATCTAATGAGTGTTTGAGTGATGCAGGACTAACTTCGATCATAGAAAGATAAATCGATTAAAATAGGAGAATCAGACATTGGGCCGGAATGGATCATGTTAGAAGATTGGACATCGAGCCATAGGATCGGTCGATGTGCCAACAGAAGGACTTTGTGCCATGAGTTCGAGCATTAGGCTAGAATGATCAGATATTGCACAAAAGAGATTAGATGTTATAGGAGGTTAACATGTTGATCGAGCAATATGTCAAAAGTTCAAACGAAGTGTTAGATGAACCAATGACATACTAGACAACATAATATTCTTATCTTGTAATCGATCGTGTCTTGATCGAAGTAGGTTAGGTCATAATTGAGAAAGTTTTAGGTGTAACTATGCTAACTCAATTAGGGGCCCTTTGGGCCTGTCTGGACTGAGTTGGGCTTATTGAGAGGCCTATTCAGTGACCTAAAGTTGGGTCAAGTGATGACACTACTAGAATAGGTGGTGGAACCACTTGTAAGCTAAAAAGTATAAAATTTACTTTTTTCAGAAGACCCGACAATGTATTGCAAGTGTCATGTGGTGGTACTGCCCAAACTGGGTGGTGGCACCGCCAATGTCAGTGATACAAGCGGTAGTACTACTAGCATAGGTGGTGGTACCACTAGTATCTCAGAAACCTAAGATGAGACTTTTTTTTGCTCTATTTTTTAAATCATTTAGGGTCTATAAATACCCCACTAATTCTTACTTGAGTAAGCAAGAATAAGAGTCAAAAGGGGAAAGAAGTTTCTCTTCCTCCTAGGGTTAGAAGTTTTTTAAGGGAGGAGTAAGGTCCATTCTAAAAGAAAAGTGTAAAGATTCTCTCATAAGCCTGTGAAAAAGAGAAAAAATGGTAAAAGGGTAGTTGATCTTCACCCATTGAAAGAAAATCAGTAGTAGACGTAGGTTGGGATGATCGAACCACTATAAAATCGATTTACATTTCTGTAATGCTATTTATTATCATTATTTATTACTTTAATTATCTACTACTCTCACTTATATTTTAAGTTAAACATATTTTTGATATGACTTCATAGTTTGAAATTTTCAAATCGATATTTTATCGAAAGCACTAATTCACTCCCCCCCCCTCTTAGTGTCATTTACGGTCTTAACAATTGGTATCGGAACCAAGTTTTTCTCGATTGGTTTAATACTCAAGAGAGATTAAATGGTTTTTACTAACAATCTAGATGGTCACTCTATTACTTGTTCTCCTATGTTCAATGAGACAGACTACATATATTGGAAAACACGTATAAGAATTTTCTTACTTTCTATGAATTTCAATTTATGGAATGTCATTGAATTTAGTTTTCAAATACCACCTATGAATAAATGGAATGATTTTGAGAAAAAATTATTTTCGTTAAATGTTAAAACTATGAATGCTTTGTTTTATGCTTTGGATAAAAATAAGTTTAATCGTATTTCAACTTGTGAAACTATACACGATATTTGGCGCACACTTGAAATTACTCATGAAGGCACAAATAGAGTAAAAAAATCTAAGATAAATATTTTGATAAATAGTTTTGAATTGTTTCGAATGAAACCAAACAAAACCATTGATATTGTCACTGGTTTGAAAGCACTTAGTAAAAGTTTTTCTAAACTTAAACTTATTAATAAAATTTTATGATATCTTCCTAAAAATTAGGATCCAAAAGTAATTGTTATTCAAGAAGCAAATGACTTGAACTGTTTTCCTCTTGAAGAACTCATAGGGTCATTAATAACCTATGAAATGACTTATATGACACATGGTGAATATGAGAACAACCTTTCAAAGAATATGAAGGATATGACACTTAGAACAAAAGAAGATCACTCAAGTAAAAACTTAAGTGATGATGATAACTTTAAACTCCTCATAAGAAAATTTAAAAAATTTATAAAACAAGAAATTAGGAACAAAAATAAACTTGAAAAGGACACAATAACGTGCTATGAATGTAAAAAGTCGGTATACTTCAAAAGCGAATGTCTGCAATTGAAGAAGAAGATACCCGCGCAAAAGAAGAAAAAAGTACTCAAGACGACTTGGGATAAATCAAGTGCAGAAGATAAAGAACAAACCAATGAAGGCAAGGTGACAAACTATACCTTAATGGCTCTCAATAACAAGGTAAGTGACACAAACAGATCTTTTTTACCTTACAATGAATTACTTGATGCATTTCATAATTTGTATGATGAGCTTAAAGTAGTTAGTAAGAAATATAAATTGTTAAAAAAGATCATACATCTCTCTCTAATGAATTTAAAATTTTAAAAAATAAGTATGATAAATGCTCATTAACTCCTTGTATTAAGTGTGAAGAGTTAGATTTACTTAAGAAAGAAAATATATTACTACAACAAATCTTAAAAAATTTTAAAATTGGTAGCAAGTTATTAAACATAATTCTTACAAATAAAGGTCATGTACGTAAGGAAGGAGTTAACTTTATGAGTAACACTTAACAAAAGCTAACTACTTTTGTTAAAGGACCAACATTACATGTTTCCCCTAAGGTTAAGTGTAATTTTTATGGTAGACATGATTATTTTGCTTATAAATATTTATTCAAAATTTATGACTCGTATCAATTAGTTTAAGTTTCTAAAAGAACCATGAATGACTTAATGCCAAAACTCAAGATAGATAGATCTAACCATGAGGGGCCCAAAGTTAAATGTGTATCTTAAACAAATCTATCTTTCTTTTAAACATATCTATAATCTAGGAGAAAAAAATAAAATCTTGATAATGGATGCTTAAGGTATATGACCAGAGATCCAAAACACTTCACAAAACTCACTAGC
This sequence comes from Musa acuminata AAA Group, assembly GCF_036884655.1. Taxonomy (NCBI): domain Eukaryota; kingdom Viridiplantae; phylum Streptophyta; class Magnoliopsida; order Zingiberales; family Musaceae; genus Musa; species Musa acuminata. Next base: position 20,514,334 of record NC_088350.1, read on the forward strand.
TGAAACAATAATAATAAAGGAAAGATATTTTAAATTAGAATTATTGGTAATAAATCTTTTGATTGAAGATGATTTATGATTGATCTTGATGATTTTTATGATGAAGATTATTTTTCATTTTTAAACGATAATGCATAGCTTTTGTATGAAATACTAGGGCATACTAGTATAAAATCAATCACATAGAATTTTAGCTATTTTTAATCTCATAGGAATCTATCTACGTTGCTTTCAATGAATTTTTTAAATATAAGAAAAGTGATTTTAATGATGACTTTGGATTTGACAAATTTAATTCGAATGAGATTTTTCTAACCAAATCATGAACTTTCTCTTGATTTCTCGACTTGAGGTATTTTTTATGGGAATCAAAATCTTTTTTATCTTCTATGATTTCTTCTTTTTACCATTTACTAAATAGGAGACTTATGCAAACAAACTATGATCTTGATATTTATAACTTGAGATTTATTTTATATGAATTAAGATCTTTTATTATTTATTCTCCTATGATTCTTTTTACTATTTACTAAAGAGAAAATTTATCCAAATAAATCATGATACTTGACTTTTCAATATTCACAACTTGAGATTTATTTATTTCATATGACTCTTTTGTGTTTATAATATTTATACCCCATTATCAAATTGATCACTCTTGATGTAAATTTATCTTTATCATAATTTAAAAATTGATATAAAAGGAAAATAATTATAATATTATATTATTCCCTTCTTTTTGACAATGACAAAGGGGGAGAAAGAATTACTAGCTTGTACACTTCAAGAAGAAGCAAAAAATTACTAAACTTACATATCTCAAAAGAGAAGCAATAATTGCTAGCTTGCACATCTCAAGAGAAGCAAAACTTGCTAGCATGCACATCTTAAAAGAGAAGTAAAATTTGTTAACTTGCATATTTCAAGAAGTAAGAATTACTAGCTTATACATCTTAAAGAGAAGCAAAATTATAAACTTGCACATCTCAAAAAATTACTAACTTGCATATTTCAAAAACTTGCTAGTTGCACTTTTTTTCTTTTTATTAATGACAAAGGGGGAGAAGCTATGATAACCATACATGTTATGATGTACTTTAATGATGATTTAAAATTATGCATGCAATGATAGTTTAACTGTGATGTGTTGCATATGACCTTTGCAAAATCATTAAAATTATTTCGATATTGAATTATAAGGTTATCATTTTCTGCATTCAAAATTTATTTCAATATGACATAAAGATAGGGAGAGTTTAATTAAACTCTATCATTAATTGGTTATCATCATAAAAAAGAGGAAGATTGTTGAATCTCAAATCTTGATGATGAAATCAATTAGTAAAGTTATAATCTAATAAGTATTTGAGTGATGCAAGACTAACTTCAATCATAAAAGGATAAATCGATTGAAGTAGGAGAATCAAACGTTGGGTTAGAATGAATCATGTCAGAAGATTGGACATCGGGTTGGAGGATCGATTGATATGTTGGTAGAAGGACTTCGTGCCATGAGTTTGAGCATCAGGCTAGAAGGATCGAATATTGCACTAAGGAGATCGGATGCTACAGGAGGTTAACATGCTGATCGGGTAATATGCCGAAAGAGATGATGATGCGCCAAAGGTTCGGACAAAGTATCGGATGAACCAATGATATGCCAGATAATATAATATTCTTATCTTATAATCGGTCGTGTCTTGATCGAAGTAAGTTAGGTTGTAATTGCATTAGTTTTGGGGTGTAACAATGCTAACTCAATTAGGGGCCTATTGTATAAGGAAATCTAGGGGCGATATCACATGCACAGCGAAAGAACAAAAAATAAAATCCTAAATTTTTCAGAAAGGTATTCATTGTCGTACGAAGATTGGTACGTAAAAACCCACAAAACTTAAATTCACATGTAAGATAATGTTTTCGTCTAGGGAGATCGTATATCCCTAAATTCTTATATATCCGTGGGATTGGAAGAATGAGTTCAAGTGTCCTCCTCTCTAGTAGTAATCCACACAGTAGGGCTGCAATGACACTACTCCAATCGCTACTCAAATCTCCATATCTGCTATTTGAGGAGGAGAAGGGGAGAGGAGAATAGGAGGTGGGAACCATGAAGCATCTATCCTATGGGCCTTTGGTTCCCTCCTATTTATAGAGGCCCTTAAATAATTCAACCCTAATGGATCTTACTCTATTAGGTATTGGATTTCCATCAAATTATCTAAGCATCTTAGATTAGTGGATCTCTACCCAATAATCTCTAATTAGCTCTTATTGGAACTCATTCATGTGATCTAATAATTTAAGGGCTTATTAGATATCCAATAAGATAGAGACTCCGACGGATATCTCATATCCGAACTTCTACTCATCGTAATGCCTACAATATGTGTGTGACCTTCTAGGTCCAATTTCGAGTTGGTCATGAGTCATACCTATCAGAACTCCTTCCGACTTAGTGAATTATTATCTCTATAATAATTCACTTGACTCATCGACTACGAAAGTACTATACAACTACATTACAATTCCTAGATGATACAAGAGAATCCAATTTGTTAGACATGTCTATCCTTAGTTACTGTGTATCTATAGTCCATCATCCATCTAATATCTCAAATACTATATACCGGGTATGGTGCTATCAGACCCATACGGTTTCTATTTGAGTCTCGTTCTAATCGGATTCTCTTGGAGAACTCTTTCTCTCTCAATCCAAATGACCCTATCTAGGGATTTGTCTAAGCAAGAATACATAAAATATTCCTCTTATGACACCGAGAGCGGATAATCCTCTATCGACACTCAATAGCCCTCGTAATGTTGGGTACCATTCCTGATGACCGGTTGTGCTAGATCTGAAACTTCCAGGCGTATAAGTTTGGTATCAAAGAATGGAGTACTCATATAGGACATCCTTGGTGTCTTAAATCTAAGGACCATATACACTATTAAACTATGGAATCACTATATATCAATGAGGCATCATCAACCATCCAACATTTATTGAGCGGATTAATTAGTGAACTCATTCTCCAATGAGCACCTACACTGTATCCCTAGTATCCCTACATGAGCAGCTATAAGGCCAACTATCTCCATCATATAGATGAGTATATAGTATACTAGTTTGTCTGGTTATCTCGTTGTCCCTCTCGAGTAACCTATGACTAGGATTATTTAGGGTTTATATTTAAAGGTGAATCGATCTCATTATCATGATCTCATCATGATTTGATTCTCATTGCACAAATCCATGAACATCACAATATATATATATATATATATATATATATATATATATATATATATATATATATATATATATATATATATATATATATATATATATATATATATTCATGCAACAAGCAATATAAAGTGAAAAGTGCTAAATAATATAATAAGCATAAGAGTGCGTGTCATGTCACACGTGCTATTACTCACGTGATTAACTTATAGGGTATCAATGACTAGTAATCTCCCACTTAACCTAACTTCAATCACCTATGTGTTTAATTCCCATCAGACCCTTGTAACGCTCAAAGACAATATGAGACAATGACTTTATTAGTGTATCTGTAATGTTATCTTCGGATGGAACTCTTTCTACTACCACATCTTTTTGGGTTATAATATCTCTAACAAGTTGGAACCTCCTCAGAGCACTTTTGATTAGACCCGGGTACCCGGGTTCCCTTGCTTGAGTATTTACCATGTTGTTGTCACAATATAAGGGAATCGACTCCTCGTTGCCCGGCATAACTCCTAGATTTATGATGAACTTCTTCATCTAGACTCCCTCTTTTGCTGCCTTTACTGTAGCAATGTACTCCGCCTTTGTGGTTGAGTCAACAATAATATCTTACTTGGAACTCTTCTAACATATTGCTCCTCCATTTAGGGTGTATACATACCTCGAATTTGACTTACTATTATCGACATTGAACTGAAAACTCGAGTCCGTGTAGCCTTCAACCCTGAGGTTACTACTTCTATATACTAGTAAAAGATTCTTAGTTATTCTTAAGTACTTAAATATATACTTTACTATTTTTCAATGCTCCAAGCTTAGATTCACTTAATACCTGCCCTTAACAATCAGAGGTGTTAAGATCAAGTTAGCACTAAGAGGGGGGGGGAGGGGGTGAATTAATGCTTACGAAAAATTACGTCAATTCAAAAATATTATTTAAAAAGCTCATATCAGAAAGATGAGTTTAACTTGAAAACACATTTGTAAGAATAGTGAAAGTAATAAGTAAGTAAATTAGTTTGCAACATGAGAATGAAAGGCAAAATAAAAACGCAAATCGAGTACACTGGATTTATAGTGGTTCAGTCGTTATGACCTACGTCCATTCCTGATTCCTCTTCACTCGAGGCCACTGACTTCGACTACTGATCTTCTTTCCAATGGGCGAAGATCAACTACCCTTACACTCTTTCTCCTTTTCACAAGTTTAGGAGAGTACCTTTATACCCCTTTTTTACAAGTGTTCTCTCACACACCTCCCTTAGGACTATCACTAAGCTCTTAGAGGAGGGACTATATACTTAAAAGAGTTTATAACCTTGGAATCACAAAGTTTTTGCCTAATTTTTGTATATTTTCCAAGCATAAATTTGTGGGGTATTTATAGACCCCAAATGGTTTAAAAACTTGGAGCCAAAATTCGAATCCCCGAATTTTTGGGGTATTGGGCGGTACCACCACCTGCTAGTCTAACATTAAACGGTACCATCACCCAGTATAGTAGTACCATCGCATGACACATTGACACTGGACGGTACCACCCTCAGACCCTACTATAGGACACTTAATGGACGAAACAATAGGCCCAATTCAACCTTGATTCAGGCCCAATTGGTCCCTAATCGAGTTGATATTGTTTTATCCCAATACTGACTCAATTAGATCTAAACTAACTTGATCTAGACAAATTATTATAAAGTACGAATCTTATGTTGTTCGGTATGTCATTGGTTCGTTCAACGCTTCGTTTGATCCTTCGGTGTATCGTCCTCTCCTTTGGCATATTGCCTAATCGGCATGTTGACTCCCATAACTTTTGATCTCCTTGGTGCAATGTTCGATCCTTCGGCCTGATACATGAACTCATGGCATGAAATCCTTCTATTGGCATATTGATTGATCCTCTGGCCCAATATCCAATCTCCTAATATGTTCAACCCGGCCTAACATCTGATTCCTCCTGCTTCAATCAATTTGCCTCTCCTTGATCGAAGCTAGTCTTGCTTCACTCAAAACACAAATTAGATTACAAACTCATCAATTGATTTCATTATCAAAATCCGAGATTCAACAATCTCCCCCTTTTTGATGATAATAATCAGTTGATGACGGAGTTTAAACTAAACTTTTCCTATTAATATGTCATATTGATAGAAACTTTGAATTCAGAAAATCATGATTATTTCATCATTACATGCATCATGAATATTGAAGGAACCAATTTATCACATAATTGCATGCATCTTAAAATCATGTGCAGCAAGTCATTATATTCATCATTGCATACATCATTTAAAATTTCAAATCATAATTTCAAAATATCATCATCATATCTTCTCCTCCTTTGTCATCAACAAAAAAGAAAAGTCCAACTAGTAAATTTTTTTTAAACTATGCAAGCTAGTAAGATAGTAAGTTTAGAACATATAAGCTAGCAAGTTTTTCACATATAAAAGTTAGAAAAATTTTTTTGCATCTTTTGAGATGTGCAAGATAGCAAACTTTGTTTCTCTTTTGAGATGAGCAAGCTAGCAATATTAGCAAGTTTTACATCATACAAATTAACAAATTTTATATCATTTTACAATATACAAGCTAGCAAATTTTACATCATTTTAGAATATACAAGCTAGCAAGTTTTTTTCTCTTTGAAATGTACAAGTTAACAAGTTTTCTCCTTGATAAGCTAGGAATACTTTCTCCCCCTTTGTTATTGTAAAAAAGAAGGAAGGAATATAATATTATAGTTCATTTCCCTTTACATCAATTATCAAATCATCACATGAAGAATATCAAGAAAATTTAATTTAGTGATAAGATATATACTTCATGAAGAATCAAATATCAAAAAAATCAAGAGAGAAATTATAATTCATTTGGATAAATCAAATAGCTTAAAAAAGAATTATAGTAAATGATCTTAATTCATATAAAGAAAATCTCAAGTTATAATTCTGAGTAATCAAGATCATGATTTGGATTAATAACTCATTCAAATTCAAATCGTCAGATTATCAAAATTACTTTAAGGGATTCAAAATGACATAAACAGATTTATCGATCTCTTGAGATGCTAGCGATTTTCTTTCTCCCCTTTGTTATTATAAACAAGAAAGAATAAGAGAGGAATTACATAATTAGTGCAATTCTTCTATTTTTTACATCAATAATTCAATCATATCATGAGATATACAAATCATAAATACAAGGCAATTTGTACATCACAAAATTTAAGTTATAACATCAAGAAGTCAAGTGATATATCATGGTTAATTTGAATACATCTTCTATTTAGAAAATACCAAGAAGAATCATAGGAGGATAATTAGTGAAAAATCTTGATTCATAATAAATCTCAATTTATAAATATAAAGTGAAAGAATCAAGATTTGTTTAGATGAATCTCTTTTTCAATGAAAGGCAAAATCTTGATCAATAGAAAACTTTCAAGTTTTAATCAAAAGAACAATTTAGATAATTTCTCTTTAGTAAATGGCAAAAAGAAATATAAGAGATCAAATGAGAGATCTTGATTCACAAAAAAACTCAAATCATTAATGTTGAGAATTAAGATTCATTTGGATAAATCTTCTCTTAGAAGATAAAATCATATGAGACTGAAGTCATTAATATAAAATACATCTCATGTCAAATAAATCAAGTATTTGGATAAATATGAAAACAAATTATCAAATCCAAAATTATCATCCAAATCAATTTTCTTTCATTCGGAAACTTTATTGAAAGTAACTTAGATTGATTCCTATAAGATTAAAAGTAGCTAAAGTTCTTATAGTTCCAAATTTTGTGATTGGTTTTATGCTCTTGTCTTCCATCAAAAGTCATGCATCGTCATTTAAAATCAAAAAGCAATACTGAAATCATAAAGATACACATTATTGCTTCTTAAAATATATATAGGATTAGTCTTATTAGGTATACAAGTATTAGATTTAAATCTAACATTTTGTTCCTTATCATAAAATATACAATTGTCATGATCATTTTTTCAAAATCACTAAAAAGAGAAGCATGATCCCCTCCCTTTTTTTTATAATTTATATACTAGTTTAAAAATAACTCATGAAAAGTAAAGGAGCTTTGGTTAAGTCACTTACCTTATTGTCAAAAGTCACCAAGGCATAATTCACCACCTGTTCTTTATCGGTTTGCTCCTCGTCTTCGAATGTACTCAAATCGTCTTAAGTTACCTTGAGTGATTTCTTCTTTTTTTATAGCTTCTTCATTTGCAGACATTTGCTTTTGAAGTACGTTAGCCAACTACATTCATAGCAAGTTATTTTATCCTTTTTAAGATTATTTTTATTTTTTGATTATTATTTTATGAACATTTTAAATTTATTTGTGAGGAGTTCAAAGTTATCATCACTTAAGCTTTCGCTCGAGTGATATTCATTTGTTCTAAGTACAAAATCTTTCCTGCTCTTTGGAAGGTTATTCTCAAGTTTATCATATGCTATATATGTCATTTCATAGATCATCAAAGATCTGATAAGTTCTTCAAGCGGAAAGTTATTTAGGTCTTTTGCCTCTTGAATGACAGTTACTTGGGGATCCCAACTTTTTAGAAGGGATCTTAGAATCTTGTTTACAAGTTCAAGATTAGAAAATCTTTTACTAAGTGCTTTTAAACCATTGATGACATCCATAAAACAGGTGTACATGTCTCCAATGATTTCACTTGGTTCTATTCGAAAAAATTTAAAACTATACATCAAAAGATTAATTTTAGAATCTTTAACTCCACTAGTGCCTTCGTGTATGATTTTAAGAGTATATCAAATGTCAAGCACAGTTTCACAAATAGAAACCCAATTAAATTAATTTTTTATCTAGAGCACAAAACAAAGCATTCATCGCTTTAGCATTCAAAGAAAAAGTTTACTTAAGTTTTTCGATAAAAGTCGTTTCTCTTGGGTGTTAAACCAAATAAGAAAAATTAGCTCTAATACCAATTGTTAGGATCAAGTTGCAATAAGAGAAAGGGGGGGGGGGGGGACGAAAAATTTTGTCAATTTGAAAATATCATTCGATAAAGCTCATATCACGAAGATGAGTTTAATTTGAAAGCACGTTCGTAAGCATAGTAAAAGTAGTAAGCAAGTATATCAGTTTGTAATATGAGAATGAAAGGCAGAATAGAAATGCAAATCGAGTACACCGAATTTATAGTGGTTCGATCGTTGTGACCTACGTCCACTCTCGATTCCTCTTTACTTGAGGCCACCGGCTTCTACTACCGATCTTTTTCCCAATGGGTGAAGATCAACTACTCTTACACACTTTTTCTTTTTCATAAGTTCAGAAGAAAACATTTACACCCCTCTTTTACAAGTGTTCCCTTACACACTTCCCTTAGGACTATTACTAAGCTCTTGGAGAAGGGACTCTATACTTAAAAGAGTTTACAACCTTATAATCATAGAGTTTTTGCTTTATTTTTATGTATTTTCTAATTAAAAATTTATGGAGCATTTATAGACCCCAAATGACTTCAAAACTTGGAGCAAAAATTTAAATCCCCGAGTTTTCAGGGTTCTAGCGATACTACCACTAGTACTAGGCAGTACTACCGCTTGCTAGTCTAACATTGGGTGGTACCATCGCCTGAAACAGTCAAGAAGACTATGTCTAGGCGGTACCATCGCCTAGTCTAGTGGTACCACTGCTTGACACAGTCTTGAAGATTGTGTTTGGGTAGTACCATCATTAGACCCTATTGTAGGACACTAAATGGGCCAAACAATAGGTATAATTCAGCCTTGATTCAGGCTCAATTGGCCTTTAATTGAGTTAGTATTGTTATACCCCAATTACAACTCAATTAGACCTAAACTAACTTGACCTAGACAAATTATTACAAAGCATGAATCTATGTTGTCTAGCATGTTATTGATTCTTCTAGCATTTTATCTGTTCCTTCAACGCATCGTTCTCTGCTTTGGCATATTGCCCAATTGACATGTTAACTTCCGCAACTTCTTATCTCCTTAATGCAATATCCGATCCTTTGGCCTAATGCCTGAAGTGACTGTATGAAGTCCTTCTGCCGGCATGTTGATCAATCCTCTGGCCCGACGTCCAATCTCCTAACATGTTCAACTCTAGCCTAACATTTGATTCCTCTTATTTCAATCAATTTGTCTCGCCTTGATCGAAGCTAGCCTTGTGTCACTTAAAACATAGATTAGATTATAAACTTATTAATTGATTTCATCATCAAAATCCAAGATTCAACAAGAGCATGCACTATATCAGGCCTGGTATATAGCATGACATACATGATAGACCCTATCGCTAAAGCATAAGGTATCATATCCATGTTCGTCCTTTCTTTAGGAGTCTTTGGGGATATACTCCTAGAAAGCGATATCTCATATATAATCGGTATGAGACATCTCTTGTAATTTTTCATGCCAAACCTTTTGACAATGGTGTCTATATACCTGGATTAGGACAAGCCAAGCATCATCTTGGATTTATCTCTATAGATTCGAATGCCCAAGATATAGGATGCTTCCTCTAAGTCCTTCATGAAGAAGTGTCTAGATAACCAAGCTTTTACTATGGATAACATTTCTATATCATTCCCAATGATCAGGATGTCATCTATATATAAAACCAAGAAGTTGATAGCACTCCCACTTATCTTTCTATACATATAAGGCTTATCTTCGTTTTTAACAAAGTTATAAGATCTGATCGCCTTATCAAATCTTATGTTCTAACTTCGGGAAACTTGTTTCATTCTATAAATGGACCTAAGCAACCTACACACCTTATAATGAGTTGTCCTTGGACATGGATCCCTCAGGCTGTATCATATATATCTTCTTCTTGAGGTTGCCATCGAGGAATGTAGTTTCACATCCATCTGCCAGATTTTTTATAATCATAATGTGCTATAATAGCCAATAGAATTCAAATGGATTTTAGCATGGCTACGGGTGAGAAGATTTTGCCATAGTCAACACTTTGCCTTTGACGATACCCCTTAGCCACTGGTCTTGTTTTATAGGTCTCTACTTTTTCATCTACTTCGACCTTCTTCTTAAAGATCCACTTGCAACCAATGAGTATAATACCCTCGGGTGCATCAACTATGTTCCAAACCTTATTGGACTACGTGGAATTCATCTCAAAATTCATGGATTCTTATCACTTTCTAGAGTCTATACTCATAATAGCCTCCTTATAGGTCTGAGGATCAATATCCTCAATATCTTTTCCTCTAATATGTCCCACATATCTTTCAGGAGGATGTGATACTTTGCCGAACCTTCGTAAAGGTAGAACATGTGTGTTAGGTACCTGAATAAACTCAGGCTGTAGAGTGGTGCTTGAGTTAGGTTTTTTAACCTCGCTCAACTCTATCAAACTCTCATTATCTCTACCAAGAATATGTTCATTTTCAAAGAACACTGCTCTCTTAGCTATAAAGACTTTTTGGTCATCGGGGTAATAGAAATAATACCCATAAGTTTTCTTGGGATATCCCATGAACTTTCACCGCTCCGTCATCGATTTTAACTAATCGGGGTTGTCTTTTAATATGGGTAGTGCTAGTCATAGGTGCCCTACAAGCTAATCACATGAGTGATGGCACATGTGACTTAACACGTAGTCTTTTTGCTTACTATATTTTGGTATTTTATCATTTTATATTGATTATTACATATACACATATATATATTGTGATATCCTTGGATCTATGCAATTCTCATCATGATAAGATCACGATAGAGGATTATCCAAATATTCTTGCTCAGACAAATCTCCGACCAGGGTCATTCAAATTGAGAGAGAAAGAGTTCTCTAGTAAAATCCAATTAGAGCGAGACTCGAGTAGAAACTATATGGGTCTGACATTACCATGCATAGTATATGATTTCTAGGATATTAGATAGATGCGGGACTATATGTACACTGTAACTAAGGATAGATAGGTCCAATGGATTGGATTACCCTGTATCATCTAGGGACTACAACGTAGTGACATAGTATATCTGTAGTCGATGAATCAAGTGAATTATTATACCCATAATTGGTCATTGGGATGATAAAAATAATATACACAAGTTCCCTAGGGGTATCCCATGAACTTACACCACTCCATCCTTGATTCCAACTTATCAGGGTTATATCTTTTAATGTTGGTAGGGCAGCCCAAATCTTAACAACCTTAAGATAGGGTTCTTCCCTTTCCATATCTCATATGGTGTAGACACTACCGATTTAGTTGGAACTCTGTTCAGAAGGTAAGTTACGGTCTTTATGACGTATCACTAAAATGAGATGGGTATGTTAGTGAGACTCATCATAGACTGCACCATGTCTAATAGTATACGATTCCTCCTTTCAAATACACCATTACGATGAGGTATATAAAGAGATGTATATTGGGATAGAATCTTATGGTCCTCGAGGAACTTGGTGAACTCTGTACTCAAGTACTCGCCTCCTCGATTTGATCGAAGAGTCTTGATACTTTTTCCAGTCTAGTTCTCCATTTCATTCTTATACTCTTTGAATTTCTCGAAGGCCTCAGACTTATACTTGTTAGGACTGAAATTGGCACTAGGGGGAATTAATGCTTATGTAAAAATATCGATTTGAAAAACTTATTAAATGAAAATATATCGAAAAGTGTTTAAACTTAGAGAGCACTTTTGTAAGCGTAGTGAGAGTAGTAAGAAAGTAAATCAGTTAGCAATATAAATGAAAAGCTTGAAGGGAATTGCAAACTAATTTATAGTGGTTCAATCATCGTGACCTATATCCACTCCCGATTCCTCTTCACTCGAGGCCACCGACTTCCACTACTGATCTTCTTTTAATGGGTGAAGATCAACTACCCTTACAACTCTTTCTCCTTTTCACAAGCTCAGGAAAAAATCTTTACACCTTTCTTTTAGACTTCACTCCTCCCTTAGAAAACTTTTAACTCTATGAGGAAGAGACTCTAAATCCTAAGAGAGTTTCTAATTTTTTTCTTAAGTATTTTTTCTCCCTTTTTTGCTCAAATTCATGTTTTGCCAAGTAGAAATAGTTGGGTATTTATAGACCCCAAATGGGTGGTACCACTTTCAAAAATGAAGCTAAAAAAGGTCGTATCCTGGATCCTAGTGGTATCATCGCCATTATTGGGCGGTACCACCTCCTAATAGATTGACAATTGGTGGTACCATCGCTTGTCAGTTTGATATTATGCGGTACCACCACTTAGTTTGATATTGACACTAGACGGTACCATCACTCAATCTGGCAATACCATTGCTTGACATAATCTTGAAGACTATGTTTGGGTGGTACCATCGTCGGTTTGGGTGGTACCACCGCTTGACATAGTTTGGGAGATTGTGTTTGGGCAATACCATTGTCAGACCATGCTACAGGTCACTGAATGGGCTAAACAACAGGCCCAATTTAGCCCTGATTCAGGCTCAATTCAGCCCTTAATTGAGTTAGCATTGTTTTATCCCAAAACTAACTTAATTAGTTCTAAACTAACTTGATCTAGATACATGATTACAAGCATGAATCCTATGGTGTTGGGCATGTCATTGGCTCATTTGGCACTTTGTCCGATCTTTCGACCCCACATCAAATCTTCTGACATGTTCCACTCCGGCTCAACGTCTGATTCCTCTTGCTTCAATCGATTTATCATTTCTGATCGAATTTAGTCCTACATCACTCAAAACTCAGATTAGATCGTAAACTCATTAATTAATTTCATCATCAAAATTTGAGATTCAATAGTACTTCATCAAGTACATATGTCCATACTTTGAGAGATCATTAGTAAATATAATGAAGTAGGAGTGACCACCTATAACATGAGTTGATATGAGACTACATACATCACTATGTATGAGTTCCAACAACTTAGTGACTCTCTCTCCAATTCCACTAAATAGAGAGTTAGTTAGTTTTCCACAAAGATAAGGCTAAGAAGTTGCGTATGACTCATAGTTGAATTGATCTAGATATTCATCTTTTAGCAACTTTTAAATTTTTCCCTCATTGATGTGACCTAGACTATAATATCATAAGTATGTATTATTTAGCTCATCTCAATTTCTCTTAGACACACTTATATTCATGATACGTGAAATAATGTTTAGCATAAATAAATCATTATGCATTGTTCTTCTCATGATGATATTATCCTCTAATAATATTAAATAATCATTATTATCAAAAACTAATTTATATTAATTAATTATCAAATATAAAATAAAAATAATATTTTTGATAATAGAATAAACAAAATAGCATTGCTATAACTACTTCTCCTTATATATTAGCATTGTTATGACTTTCGGAGTCGATCAGCAGTGTACGACTATAGATCAGATAAAGGTTTTATGAATAATATTAAAAGATAAGTATTATAAATTTAATCTATCATTATTTGATTTTAAATTTTGGATATTAATTTTTTTTGCATAATAATACTATAATCACGGTTTTTATAATTACACATGCACTTGTCCTCGACGTTCATGGCCTTCGCCTCAGTAGTTACTATCTTCTTTCTTTGCTTGCAAGGTGGCAAGAGAGGGCCATCGCGAGGAGGAGACCACCGAAGGAGACAAACATGATGATGATGATGATGATGATGATGATGGGGAGGTGCAGGCTTGGCCGTGGGAGAGGCAGGGTGACGTGGGGTGGCTCCGCGTCAACATTGCAACTAGAGATGGTGGTGATAGCTTGGGTAGAGGTGAGGCCATCCTTCTTGGTGGGGGCAATGATGATTGTTTGGCAGGTGAGGGTGGTGGAGTGCTCCGGCCCGGTGGTGGGAATGGGGATACCTTTAGAGGTGGTGGTGCAAAAGGAGACAACTTGGGAGGAGGTGGAGATAAGAAGAAAGACAGAGGGGGGAGGAAGGCCATCATGTTTGAGAGTGGTATGGCTCGAGGACAACAGTGGGAGAGATGTGGAGAGAGAGAGAGAGAAAAAAGAGGATCTGTGGGTATTATAGTAGAGATTAGGGAGGAGGAGGAGCTCATGCTAAGGCTTTGTAAGGGTTGGCTTCCAAACAATTTGTCGGCTTAGGTTTAGGGAAATGAAATGAGTTGAAGCTCGAGTGAAAAGATCATGGATAGTGAGGACTGCACAAAGGACAAGACACTGTTGTTCTGAATTATTATTCCTAATGAGAATTATAAGCTTATACTATTACAATAAAATTCTGAATTTTTTTAACTATAGATTGAGCATACCACTCATTTATTGTGTTTTACTTATTGTGCAAGAATACAGTAAAAATAAAATATCTTATGGTATTCCTTGGTTTGAGGATTTATGTAACTTGATAATAATAATAATATTATTATCGTCATCACAGAAGACAGGAAACTCATCACCATATTGTGCTGGTGATCAGATCTAAAGGCGACGCTCCCGTTCTCGCATCTCAAAGCGTTATATTAGTGCCCTCATCTCGCATCAGGACGATCCATCAATACTTCCAGTTAATATTATTAAGGGAACAAAGAAATAACTAAACACTAATGTAAATATTGTGCTGACGATTCTCGCATCTAAAACAGAAGGTGATGCTCCGGTTCTCGCATCTCAAAGCATTACATTAGTGTCCGCATCTCGCATCAGGACCACCCATCAATGTTTCCACAATTAATAAAGGGGGTTAAAAAAATAATACACTGCTTTAAATATTGTGCTGATGATTCTCGCATCTAAAAGCGTTACTTTAGTCCTCATCTCGCATCACGATCATCCAGATGTTTGGACGTTAGTTAAGAGAATAAAAAACAACTTTTCGACCACAGTGGGAGTCGAACCCACGACCTTCTGATCCGAAGTCAGACGCGCTAATCCACTGCGCTATGCGGTCGGTGATAATGTGATGCTCCGGTTCTCGCATCTCAAAGCATTATATTAGTGTCCGCATCTCACATCAGAACCATCCATCAATGTTTCCACAATTAATAAAGGGGATTAAAAAAATAATACACTGCTTTAAATATTGTGCTGATGATTCTCGCATCTAAAAGCGTTACTTTAGTCCTCATCTCGAATCACGATCATCCAGATGTTTGGACGTTAGTTAAGAGAATAAAAAACAACTTTTCGACCACAGTGGGAGTCGAACCCACGACCTTCTGATCCGAAGTCAGACGCGCTAATCCACTGCGCTATGCGGTCGGTGATGATGTGGTAGTAAAGCAAACATTTTTTCTACACAGAAGAGCTACGCAAAATCAAATTTCTCTTTTGACAGCTCGTGTCATTTTGGAGACCACCTGTTAGCAGTTGCACTCATTTTTTCTGCACTACCATTACTTCTGTCCTCTACATCACATGTTAGCAGCTTGCTTGGATGAGTTCTTGGATTGCTCTTCAGCAATTGAAGATAGTTTCTTGTCGATTTCAGCGAATACATCTTCCTTGGGGGCATCTCCATTGACCTGAAGTGAGTGGTAAAAGAGACAGAAGGATTAATGTTCAGGATGACGTACTCGTGAAGATCCCTTTGATCTGAAGTGAGCTAATACAGATGTCAATTTTATCGGTAGGTCTCAACACTGATTTCTGATATTGGAGTAGTGTGCACACGTGCATGAGATAACAAGAAAACATACCTTAAATATGATGTCCTTATATACTGAAAGTACATCATCGACATTCTGATGATAATTCTGCAACCTTAGTTTTACCTAGAAAAAAGAAAACAGTTACCATGTAATTGGGTTAGCAATCTTCCTAAAAAATGAATCAAACAATAATTTACACATATGTTGACAAGCAAACATGGTCGAGGAATAAGGATCACCGGTGAGGTAGGTGATGTACCTTTTCTTCTGTATCATCAAAACGCCGTGCAAGTCTTGAAGAAATTTCTTCGTTTTCAGGTGGTGAGTACTTCAAATGATACATTTTTCCAGTAACAGGATCAAGTCTTTGCCCAACCACTCTCTCAATAAGGTTTTCTTCAGATACCTCTTAAAATGTAGCAGGCAAAAGTAGACATATCTTTTATCTTGTGCACCGTGAGATATCACATGAAAAATTATGAGACTTTCAAAAGCTGATACTGCAACAACAGTATGGAAGATGAGCATCTTGACGTAGGAAAACAATGATGAAGCAAATATTTCGTTGCTTTGAAATATCAAATATTCCCTAATCCTTGAATCATGGTACATGCTGCAGCCATTAATGTGACATTAAACAAGTGGCCCTTTCCTAAGGGCTTAAGCTTTTGGAAATTGTGGTTACCCAATCATCTCTTTGAGAACAAGGTTCACTATTGCCTGACATGGTTCGGTAGAGTATGACAGATTACCACTGCACGGCCAAGGTAAATTGAGCTGTATTCCCGCACCGAACCTCTATGGAATGGTACTGCTGTGATACAGGGTTGGTTACACCTAGTACAAGGTGATGCAGGCTATATATCAAAAGGTATTTACATTTTTTTCAGTCGTTCTTAAGTTTTTTTTTTTATAACTCAGTATGTACCAGTGCACCAAGAACCGGTATGGACTGATATGGTGCTGATCTGAGCTCTGGTCAGTACAGCACCATACAAAATTGAATATGTTGAGTAGGTAAAGATTTGAAATTTGGAAATTATTTAGTGAATTCAACAGAAACTACTGATAAAAAATATTGCAATGTATAAGTTAGATCATAGAAGATTTTTACTTTCTTGCATTTGTAGTTAATGGCAGTTTCTCAAAATATCACCCAAATAGAAAAATAATGTCACGCAATTCATTAGTAGTTGGATGCCTACCAATGAATTCTATACTAGTTTGGTAATTAGAGAATTATATACAAAAATTATCTATACAAGCAAACACATGAAAACTCGAGAACTTTCAGTATTTCAGAGAATATTGTCATTGTGATGTAGACTGCCATCATCAAAATATGTCCAAACTGTTGCCTCCTATAAAAGTAAACTTGGAAAATAGATGGACGTGCCAGAAATGATAAATCTGTTTCTTAGTTATCCTACGTCTTAGGATTATGAGCTTAGATCATAATATTAAGAAGCAAAACTCTAAATCCCCTTGAACTTCTGAAAGGTACAGATAAAAGTGGAATATGATAAAATGTTTACATAATTAGAAAGAAATTTGAGCTTAAGCTAGGACATTTCAGAATATAAACAGAACAAGGTTTTCATGCCTATGTATTAAGGATTATGCTAATTTCAGTACCAGAATGTTTTCCCCTAGTCTTTTTAAAACTAGTTAATCTTAAAGGATTGTTGGTTATCATGCCAAAAACTCACAATGGTCACATGAAAAGCCATTCCAAGGTTAATTTAGTTGCGAACCATGACACAGTCAGTGACAGATAAAACAGCCACATACAATATCAGCAAAAATTTTTACTGGATCTTTCATGTAAAACTCTCTTTTTAGTAAAATAAGTTTTTATAAGTATTGATGGTTAGGAAGTAGGAACGAAGTGCAGCAACCCTAGAAAAGAATAGTTAGACATGCATCAGAGATCAGTATGCAGTCTGAAGGGTAAGATTCGCAAGGAGAAATGCAAACCTCCAGGAGAATGAACATGTCAGGTCGGACACCAAGATCTTGTAAAGCATTCGCCTGGGATAAGCTTCTCAGATATCCATCTAAGACCCAGCCACTTTCTTCAGCATCTGGTTGGCTAAGACGTGCCTTCACTATCTACAAGGCACAAGCTCACAGTTAGTTTACGATCGAAGTCAGTGTAACGATAATAGAACAACTAGTTCCAAACTGTGACAACAACTTCATCAGGCACCAACATCCCCTTCTCCCTATACTCTTTGGCCCGCTTTCCATTCTCAGTCTCTGCTGCAACTTCTGCTCTGAGCAAATCACCTGCAGCCATGTGAACCAGACCATACTGCATTAAGAGTACTACTTCATTCAATCTATATCTCTTCAAAAACAATTCCAGATCTTTAAATTCAGGTCATCAAGTAAGTTTCAATACAAAGATGAAAATTAACCAGTTAGCAAAGAAACTTCCTTTGAGATTAAAGCTAGCAGAGCCACTTAAGTATGTGATTCCGATCGACAAGTAGATGAGCTTCCAAAAGCCTTGCAGCTCAATGTTGAATTACAGACTTTAAAGATGAGAGAAAATGATTGCTCACTGAATCATTAAAAAAAAAAAGAACTGCAATAGCTATTGAATGATCACATTCTAAATTACACATTATTCATAATTTAATAATTATTAGAATGATGATGATTCCAATATGAGAGAATGTTATAAATCTTTCTTCCTCATGTGTTATAATTATATATTTTGCTATAAATAAGTATATTCATGCAAGGTTCACCTTATTGGGCCAAATCGGTGTACCAACCAACTACTCGATAGTACGGTATGGTACCACTCTCTACTGACGTCCCATGTGTCAGTACAACGGGGCGTACCAATGACATCGAAAAATGACCAAAAATAACTCCAAAAAATCCTTTAAAATAGAAAAAAAGTTAGATTAAAATTTTTTAAGTTGAAAAAAAAATATAAATTTTGTATAAATTTAGTAAAAATAATATAAATTAGCAAAAAATAGTGATATATATCTTTTTCGAAATTTAAGGAGTAGTTTTGTAATACGTTTCAGACCATCCTTTCATTAATATTGAATTATCTACCAAAAATTATTTTAATTATTAGATTATTTGTTAAACAATTTAAAACTTAAGATTCAAATAAATTAAGTAATCGATCGACGGATATACTTGGTTGCACCACCAAAAAGAATGACGGAACTCCACAGGCGGTAGAATGTGGTCCTCGATCCTTATATATCTATATATCAATTTGATATGTTTGTCAGATCCAGTCCTAAAATTAATCCCACGACATAATATATTGATAAACCATATGTCATTGGTATATCAATGTGGTGATAATTATACTTTGACCATCGTGAACTATATATGTCTGAGGTGACTCCTAAGGCAAGTATGATTATGGCATATATTAGTGCAGAGCATAGAAAATGTCGAAACTTTTACTTTTGTCACTGATCTGCTGCTCCATACCATAAGATCAATTACTGTACTATTGCTCGGAGAAGACTAACCATCACCATATTGCTGCTCGAAGAAGAATGATCAACTATCATGTAGAGCTCCATGATCTGGGTGGTATGCATAAAATATTGCTCCTCAATCTATGCACTATTCTCAAATTGTGTAAACGAGATCATCAACTCCCCAACGTCGCCACTATCGTCGGTCGAGGCACTGCTATCCACATCATTGTCATGTCTCCGAACCGAGTAGGCTATTAAATGCGATTGAGAAATATCTACATACCTTTGATTAAAGAGTTCTTCCTCTAAATTAGGTGTTAAGCCTTCTTAATTAACCTCCCAAGCTTATCCAATCCACAAATCATAGATTCATGAATTCGTGAAGTTTTAAGAGAATGCAAATATGAGAATGAGAGAAAGAAGTGAGTTAAAAAGAGACTAAAAAAGCATAAGAGTTTAAGGGATCTGATCGTTGGAAAGGGTCAGATCTAAGCTGTCCATTCATAACAGTCAGATTCCGACCATTACTAATAGGTACAAGTCAATAACGATCAGGTTTCGATCATTATCGAGCGGTACAAGTTAGTAATGATTAGATTTCAATCGTTATTGAGCAGTACAGGCCCATATCAAAGTGATACAAAACCTTTAGTATATATATCATCTGGTACAGGTGGGCTGCGTACCAATCCCCTGTTGGACTGTTGCGTACCGCCCGCGATATACCGGGACCATGCATCATGCTCTTAACAAGTAAACATTGGTAGAGATAGAAATTGGACCTTCACCCAAATAAAAGTAATACAAAGATAGATCATATTACTGTAAACAAATAAAGATTTGTTACCTACATTTTTCTCAATTAGTTCACTCTGTGTTCCCTTGCCAGATACAGGAGCTCCCCATGTAATAATCTTCACAGGCTGCTCCAGCTTCATAGCCACTCCCAACCTTAAATTTATTACCTAATGGATAATAATTGGAGAAGGAAAAACGAAACGGCTGTTGCTTTTCTTGAAAGCTACCACTCAAACCCTAAAAGCAAATCAAAGTTGCAAATTTTCCAATGACTAGTCTCGATTCGAGATAAAAAGAACAATTTTGGCAGGGGAACCAAACTAGTTGGAGAAAGAAAAGAAATCCAAATTTTACAACAGATGAAAGATCACAAACGTTACCCAAAGAAAAAAAGACGCAGTAAGCGAGAGAGAGAGAGAGAGAGAGAGAGCACTTGGTGACACCTGATACGAAGAGACTACCCGAGGTCTCCAAAGAAGAAGGGCCACGGATGACGGCGACGGGGTCGCGGTTGGAGGCAGAAAGAAAGGTCAAAGGCGTCGTATTTGTCACCGCCTTGGCAGATAAAGCAGAACGCACCAAAGCAGGAGTCTCTCTCTCCTCTTCAGCTGGATTGCAGTATAAGACACACTAGCGTGGAACCCGGTGCTCCGCTAAAGTCAGGATTCGAAGCACCTCTTCTACCTGAGATCAAGTTGTGATCTTAATGTGTTCCAGGAACATGTTATTTCCTGTTTCTTGGTTTCATGTTACAGACTATGCTTCTCATGAGCTGGATGTAACATCACCACATCGTAAGCACCTTCCCGTTCGTATCATCATCATCAGCTCCTCTTCCATTGCAGCAATGTGGCGCACACTGTGATTGTTACAATCATCTATCTTTGTGAGGGTGGAGTGTTGCTGGATGAACTAAAGCTATTTTAGCTTCATATTATTGTTTTCTAACAATTAACTCAAGCTTTCATAGCTCAGTTGGTTAGAGCACCCGTTTAGTAAGCGGGAGGTCTTGAGTTCAAATCTCAATGAAAGCATTTTTGAAGTGGAGTTCACTTTTTCTATAGTAGATAGTTCCAGCTGCAATTGTCAACGGCATTTGAATCAATCTGTTCTTCCTGTCTTGAGGGAATCTGCAAGTCAAAACTCATGAAAGAAATCTGAGAAAGCCTATGTGAAGAAGCTTCAGCCGAAGCTGCCAATTGTTGTTTCTGTCATTCTACATCACTTGTTCTTGTCTCGAGGGTAACGTCCAAGTCAGAACTCCATGAATGTTTCTATGGTTCTACATCAGTTGTTCATTGTTTTGAGGGAACTCTGCAAGTCAAACTCCATGAATGAACTTGTCACCTTGTTTCTACTGGGATGGTCACTGCACCAGTTGAAGTTCCTCATCGGCCATGAATGCTACTGCATCTCCTTCTCACAGACAACTGCTGTGATGTCACTTGGTTTCCACTGTGATAGAGTTCTGCGGCAGGTGGAAGTCCCTTGGCCATGGCTGGACCTGCTGCTGTTTGGAGGAAAGGGAGACCATGAAAGTGACCTCAATATGAATGGTCTCTCTTAATGCTGCAGCACAAGCACCTTTCGCTTTTGAGCTATTAGTAACCTTCCTGTTTCTTGTTGAACCACTGCTTCATTTTTGTCTTCTCCTCTCTTGTGATGATGATGATGATTGCTGAAGAGTTTAGAGGTTGATCACAATAATTGTTAGCCATGTCAATGATTTGATGATAAAAACAAAGGCAAACCAGTGAAAATGTAATAACCATGAAGCAGTGCAACTATACATCTAAATGCCATTCTTCTTTCATGGTTATTTTCTATCATGATTTTGAGGTGATCAAAATTATTCTCGAGGAAAAATAGGCAAAATAATGAAAAGTAAATGACAACAATTACTGTTTCTTATTTTAGCAGAATTTTTCTTTCTTTGCTTATAAATCTGATTTTTTTTTTTTTTTTTTTACTAAAGGATTGAAGGTTCAAAACCTTATTTGATAATTTTTATTGTCATCCTTCATCGAGGTTCGGTGTTACGAAGGATGTGCAACGAGTTTAACCGATAAAAATTTTAAATATTAATAGTAAAGTTTTGGGATCAAATTCTATTTTAATTACTTAAAAAAAATATTTTTCTTGGTAAGAGAAAAGTCAACAGTCTTGAACAAGGAGATTTTTTCTATCAAATCTGATATTGGTCTGATGATATTTCTCTACCAGACAGATATAAATATACAATACATATCAAGACAAATTTACCTCAACTATTTATATATTGGGTCAACCATTCCATTATTTGCATGTTAATTATTATGATCAGGATTGGTGTATACTTGTGAATGATTCCACTTGCTGGGACATGATGCAAGGGAAAAGAAGAACCAGAGCTACAGAGATTTAGTTGGACTTGTTCTTTAGCTCCTACCTTTATGTCTTGGATGCTTTCATGGGGACCCTTCTTTGTTGGAGATGAAGTCACCTTATTGGTATAAATCATCCTTGGAAAATGGTGCAGATGATAAGTACTGTTTTTTCATTCTTCTGTTCTCAACCAAATGAATGATTTTGGCCTAATCACTAATCAAGGAAAAATTATGATGAACAAAACTGAATAAGAAATTATAATGAACAATCTACAAGTATATCATGGCTAATTTAAGGAGTGATTTCATCCCTTGTTTGGGTATCAATTGAATCCAATCTCATCAAGGATCCAATTAGATGTTCTTCATCTATTGAAACATCATTTAGGATCAACTATATAGATGTTTTATTGTTAGCGGGCTTTCTAAAAATATATTTTTTTAATTAGAAAAGTATTTAAATCTTTTATCATCTCTCTCTATCTCTATCTCTTTTTGATACTACTAATATAAATTGATTTATATCTTTCAACTATAGTATCCTCGCTCATTACTCTTTATCAAAATTATAACTAATTATTCATGAATGAGAATTGTTTTTCCCTATCTTTCCTAATAACTTCAAACATTCACTTCAATATTTTGGAGAGTAACACGAAAAAATAATTTATCATTTAAGTTAACTAAAAAACTTTAAGGAATAAAACTTAATATTGGGTTGAGAACCACAAGCTGCTCTTCTGGTCCTTCAAAAATATTTTTAAGGAAACATAGGTAAATCATTTTTCAACTATTAAAATATTTAATACCCTAAGAGAATAATAACAATAATAATAAGATTAACATTGAATATGAGAGATTTTTTGAGATTATAAAAATAATAAGCCCAAGAGCCTGGATTGAACCATCCTGTTATCCTTGTATCATTTTGAGCTCTGGTGGTGAACATAGAGAAAGTATGATATCAAGTTCCTTAATTCCTCAATGTGCATTGCCCTGATGTGTCTATAGCTAGAAATAATATGCAGCAGTTAACAGCCTTGTGAATCAAAGATGAATGTGTACGAATGAAACATTCAGCTTCCTTCTATGCAATCAGGTCTTCCCCTACCTTCTTGGTCATGGTTATTGTCTTGCTGACAGTGGACCCTCGTTGCATTGTGTGGTCTTGAAAGCATTGCTCCCTTGTCTTCCTACTTCTCCTCTTATCAGACAACCCATAATTATTGCAGCTCGTGTTCTTGCTCATAGGTTATCGCTTCGAAGCAAAGGATGTTTGGCCATTGTCATCCTTGGGCAATTTTTTTCACCTTCTTCTTCACTCCCTTGTCTTCTGTTCTCTGAAAAAGACCTACTGTCCCCTAAAACATGTATTATCATTATCATCATCATTAACAACAAGAAGAATGTGAAAAAGTTTCATGTACATGTCCCCTTTGAGTCTTTTTAGGTGATCCATTCCTTTATGCTCCTGGATCACGGTGCCTCTACCAAGGCATGCCTGTGAGTTCTCTCACCTCAGCTTCTCCCTCACTCATTCCCTTTCCTTCATGTGGAGTTGGTTCAGGTGTCTGTGTGTGTGATCACTCATGCTTTTTGTCAAAATAGACTATACACATGATGGTTCTGTGCCGTGCTTGCAATTACACCTTGTCGTTGCTCAGGAACAGAGTACTGCTTGTCATGAGAAGCTTGGAGATCCGAGGTAGCCAAATGCAGATGCTGTTGATTGCACTTGGACTTGCATCAGCCGGAACAAACCTCTTTTCCTTGGAGCACCATTGCAATCAAGTCTTCGAGCTCAGGAAACCCGCAGGTTTGTTCTTCTTCTACCTTTGGTTCCCATCAGTTTGAGATCAACATGGCCAGCCTGCTTCTTTGTTTCCGCTTCGCCTCTGATCCCATTATAGTCGTATATTCTAGTGTGGTAGTTGCAGCTTCTTCACAGTTTGGAACTTTCTCCATCATAGCAAGGCACTGCTCTTGACAGTGAAATTTTGTGGAAGCTACTTGGAGTTTAAATTGATTGTGGCTCGTGCTGGCATCAGGAAAAAGGTTTGGTTACATTCCTGTGCTTCTGCTGCAAAACATACAGATGCTTGCATCCGTATGTTTTGGAGATCTTCTATTCCTGTTCATTTCGAATCATCTTTTTATGAGTAGCAATTACAGAGCATTCTGCTCCATTCTTTCTTTACCCTATTTCACAATCTTATGGCTCCGGATTCACAAGCAGTCAGAACTCTATTCTCAACTCATCTGAGCAATTTGATTTGGTTTCTATAGTCTATACTACTCTCGTATATTGCAGTAAACAGTTGTAAATTGCTGTGCATCCCTGATGATATGATGTTCAGATAATGTTTGCATATTATTCTTTCAGATTTAATAATGGGTGGTTCAGATTAAGATGAAAGTATGGATTAGACTGAGCTCCCCTTTCACGTAATCTTTCTGATCATGGCAATATTAGACTGAGTTTTAGAGTCTGCTAACTGACCTATGCTGATGTACAGGGGCCAACTGCCATGAATGGCTTTGGAGAGACACCAAAGCCAAGGAGTTGAGAGTCCATCAGAACTAGCTTGTGACAGGGATGTCTCTTGGAAGGACTCAGGATCATCATCCATGAGTGCCATCACGTTTGGATTAGCTGCCACTGCAGTACTAGTATCTATGTTTCTTGTCATGGCAATCTTTGAACATCTAATCATACCAAGGGTGTCCTTCTTTCGGTCGCGGAGCAATTCACGAGGATCCTCGGAAACCGGCCAGCTGCCTGTGCAGACTCACCTGCAGGAGAAGATTCAGGATTCAGTAGCAGTAAGTTATCCTGCAGATCAGAAAGAGTCGATTATGATTTCGCAATACCTTTCTGAACTTTGTCATGCAAAAATCACTGCATATGATTCTAGTATCAGCCACATGCTAAGGTGGTGATCTTTAAAGAAAACATACCATTTGGTGATGGCAGGTTGGAGCTCAGCACACATCTGATCTGTCTGTGCTAATGCCGGGACAAGATTATCCTACCTTCATTGCTCAACCTGCTCCTCTTCCTTGCCAAAGAGAGGGCATGCACTGGCCTTCACATGGTCCTCATGTATCCTACAAGTAAATGATGTCATCTGGTGCAATTCCATTGGAGAGAGATACTGCAATTCCATAAAGCAAAATTATTTATATCTTCAGCAAATGGCTCTGAGATTATTATGTAAGAAATGCTTTCATGAACTGAAGTTCAATGGTTCTGAGACACCAAAAGGCCTTCAGATCTCAGTAAGTAATCAGATGTCAATGCAACCCATTTTAACTATCAGGCATAAAGAAAAGAAAAGTCAATTGGATAAATTAAAAAAAAACATATAATGCAAAAATGATGCAGAATTGGATAAAGTTAAAGAAAACATCCACATGAAAAGATACAAATAATAATTTAAAATGATGCAGCTCATCTGGTGGAGTCAGAATTGAGAAATGACATTGAGGTTACACTTTGATGAAGAGTTATAATTCTCTTTAAATAATTGTTCAACCCTTTCAACACAAAATTAGACTCTCAAGCTTTTTGACTTTCCTAACAACAAATTATGAGAAAATCATACTTCTCATTTTCTTCAATTTAGTTGTGCCTTCAAACCTCAGCTCAAATGTGCCAGTGCACATAAACAGTCCAAGCCAACACCAAAGCACATCAGTTAGGAAGCTGCAATTCAATGCTCAAATAGCACATGAAATTAGTAACCTGTGCTCAGACGAAGCACTTTCTTATATTACTCTTCCTTTTCAACAATTTATCTTAGAACACTCCTTCCGAAAGCTCTCATTCATTATGGATAATCGTCCGAAGCAATGTTGAAATTTCAACTTCTTTCAGTCGAGATCTATTGTACTTTCCGGCCCACATCCTACAGGTCTCTGTTGAGAAGTTTGGATGAGAGGCAATGGCAGTCCGGCAGGTCTCTGTTGAGATACCAAAAGCATCAATGTTGTTGATCTGCATCTTCTCTGCTGCCTTAGGCCACCAGAGTTGTCCACCAACAATGGTGCCACAAAGAATGTACAAACCAGTGGACTGAGGAAAGGACCACAACGTCAAATAATTTTTGGAGGTATTCCATGAAATCCTCATCAGGAAGGTCCAAATAAACCTCGACAATGCTATCCGGGCAGACTCAAAAGGCTCAGTGGTGTTGTACACAAGCCATGAGGATGATGGTAGTGGAGGTGGACCTGCAGCACCAACGGTTCCCTCGCCTTTTGGGAGCTTCAACCTGTAAACATCAAACATCAGCTCCAGAAAAACTTTGGAAATGAGACATACGACCCCTATTTCTAATCTTCCAAAAATAACCATTCAAGAAATTATCATTTTTCCTGCCCAAATCTAAAAAAAAATATTTACAATGCTTTATAGGTTGGTTTTTATCCACAAAACACTGTATAATATTTTTACTTTGAAAATAATATATAGTGTTTTTAAAATAAAAATTATTTTTGAACTAGTCTTATAATGTATTTAATTTTTTTTTTGAATCTGAACAGAAAAATATATGATAGCTTTTGGGAGTTATTTTTGATATTTTTAAAATAGAAGATCACTAGTTGAGAATTTTGAAAAATAGAATATCATCTTAGAAAACCCAAAAAAAAGATTGGACAATTGCTCTTCTAAATATATCTAGATTATTACTTTAATTTTACAGCAACTAGGACCCAGCTGCAATATCCCATATTGTAAATTATTTCCTTATATAGCAACATAATCAGATATTGTGTGTCGATCCACTCCTAATAAGTTAAGTAATCATGAAAGGTTGAAATGAGGGATACAGGGCAATTATATATTACTTCTATAATTAGTTATATTTAGTATTTTATTCTTTATATTTTTAAAAATTATATTGAAATCTTTATACTTATGAAAGTAAAACATTTTAACTCGTTGCTCCAACAAAACTCATCAAGGGTATGTCAATATAATTTTTAAAAATATAAAAAATTAAATATTAAAATAATTAATTAGAAAGGATAATTTATAATTAACCCGAGGAACAAAACTAATTCTCCCACTAATTATAAGCTTATGGGAGAAGGCATGGCATTGATCCTAAAAAGTCTTTCATCCTAAAAAGTCTTTCTTGCTCTTGTAAGAGGATTCAGAAACTAAGCGGAGACGATTGCTTTCCTGCAACCTTGTATGAGTTATTCCGAGTATAAGAACGGAATTGGGGATGACTGATCGCACTCAGGAAACTCCTCCGCTCTTCAAACATTACCAGTCATCTACATGTGTTGCAGAGTAGTCACCTTGTCATCTCCAATTGAAGCAGGGAAGAAGCAGCGTTCGATCAACTGGGCCGGTCTGTCGTCGGATCGGCCCTAGTCAAGATGGGCCGAGCCGTCATTGTCGCCACGAAGCCGAAGCGTCTTAAAGCGAACCAAAACCCTTACGCCCCGAAACCAGCGGCCGCGGCGTCATGGCAAGCTTTGCGCGAAACCGCTTCCTCCTCTCCCGCTCCTATGCCTCCGTCGCGGCCAAGTCGAACTTGGCGAAGCAGAGCCCTCCCTTCGAGCCGGCGCCGGCTGCTGCGATGGTGAAGGACGGAGAGGAGGTCCCCGCGCCGGTCATCGGCCGGCCCCTCTCGGATATCCTCAAAGAGCTCAACAAGAAGGTTCCCGAGTCACTCATCAGGACCCGAACCGAGGACGGCTTCACCATAAGATACATTCCTTGGTTTGCCCTCTTTCCATCATCTGTCACCAATCTTATGTAGCTCTTCTGGTTCGATCTCGCAGGGCATTTGATTGATATCTTGCGTTAGGGTTTAAGCAGAAATGGAGAGTCATGATAAAGAAGAAATCTTTGGTGCTTAGGGTTAGGTTAAAGGCGTAGGAAGCAATTGTTGCGGGCGTTGCATGTTGTTTTGCTCTTAAAGTGTCGAATGTGTTATTCTACATTTTTTTTTTGTTTGATTAAATTGGTCATATGTGTTTTATATTTCCCAAAAGATAATGATGAATCTTGAAGTTGTTACATTAGTGCTTCAGCTTAATTGTGGAATAATAATAATAATAAAGAAATCCCTGAAAAAAGTACAGAAGATTAAATCGGTGTTATTCTACTTTTTTTTGTTTGATTAAATTAATGCCATGTGTTCTATATTTCCCCAAAAAACAAAATGATGAATCTTGAAGTTGTTGCATTTGGGCTTCAGCTTAACTGTGGAATCAAGAAATAATAATAATAGAAGTAGAAAGTTTGGGATTCTGAGTTGCTGAGTGGAATTCTAGTTTTGTTAATTAGTCGTTGCACGAAGAGGTAAGTTCGCAGTTTACAGTAAAAAGGATGACATGTAGTTAAGTGCTGAAGAGGTGAGTTGAGTTTGGGTTTCAAATTCATCTGTTGGTTGGAACTTTGTGCTACTGTTACATAATCCGGATGTGTTATTGAAGCTGCCAAAGTTTTGCATGCCATTTTGTACCGACATTTTGGATGTACGTGTTTAGAATGTTTTTGATAGAAAACATGAGAAAATTGTTTTTGATCAGTGTTTCTGGTTGAAAATTGTTGATTTATAAGCATTTGAATATGTCTGCATCAATAAATGAGTCTACATAAATGTTCATGTTACTATCGCTGTTGCCTTGTTTAGCTGTTAAATTGCCTGGACAAGTTTGTTGATCACAGATTGATGGTGTTGTTCTAGACATCCTTATCAGGTTCTTACCATGTTTGCAATGGTCTGTTTTCTTATGTAAAATTCAGATTTGAGTCCTGAAATGAGAAGATGAAAATTATACCGTACTCTAGGTTTCAGATGTGGCTAGGTTGGTTTCTTGAGTCCAACTAATTCATCTTCTCTGCATCTTTATACATATATTTTCTACTTATTTCTTTTTATTCCATGAGTTGGTAGTTTTTAAAGTAAATCTTAATTAAGCAAAGCATTATTTGGATTTTTCAAGTAAGATCCTGCGATGCTGCTTTTAAAAAACATTATTTGCCTATTTGCCTGCCCATTGCTGTCAGAAAATGAATGGGAGTATTAGAACTATCAAAACAATACATGCTATTTCCTTGGGATAGATGAAATTGTGACTAATTCACAGCACACTGTTAGCAAATGTATCTGTATCCTTAAAATTTGTGTATGTATATCTGGTCTGTCTGCCTTGGTGAAAATCTAAGTGAATATTTAAGGTGGAACAACGCAAGAAACCACATAGAACATCTCCTTCCCATAAAACTAAGTTGAGTAGATGGGGTTTCAGTACAATTCTTCTTCTACTACTATATATGAACGTTCATCTCCTTATATGAAAGATGAGCCTTTGCTTACCTTATGGTATGGATGCTGTTTTACAAATATGTTCATATGAGCACCTGTTGCGAGTCTTCATTTCACATCCATTTCTTGCAGGCATTTCGTCAATCGAATTCTGAATTTACATGCTCCTGGTAAATAATTTCTTCTGGTTTAAGTGACTTTGGCAAGATTCAGATATCAGTGCAAATCATGAACATTTCGAGCACTTGTTTCCTTTTCTGTAGAATGGTCTGGCGAGGTCCGAAGCATTGTTTATTCAGCTGATGGAAAGTCGGTCTCTGTTGTTTATCGTGTAACTCTATATGGAACTGATGCAGAGGTACTTTTTAATCGGGCTCCTTTCAGATCTACGATAACATTTAGAAGTAAGATTATATTCATATGTGCATGTAGGGCCTCCATACCATCATGATAAATGTGTTAGTGCATGTAAAATACCATGGTCCAACATTAACATGCCACGGTGTAGTAGTATTTGATGAAAGTTCTTCAAGTCCTGAGGAAACATTAGTTTGTCTGTATGAAGTTACTGTGGGGAACCTGCTAGGCTTCAAACTAATGACATAAATGTTTAGATGATTGGAATAGATCTCCAAATGCATAATGATCTCTGATTTTTTTCTGCCTATTTGGATTCCATAGCCATCCATTCATCATTTATCCTTCAGTTCGGTGCCATATTCTATTGTAAGAACCTCCTCTGGTATTAATATTTATTTCCATGAACACAGGCATCCTCCTCTTATCTACTCTGCTGATGAAAGGTCCTTTCTAATGTCTCTTCCTCAGGTTCATAGAGAAGCTACTGGAACAGCTTCGACCACGGATACGGACTTCGGAGACCCGCTGCAGAAGGCAGAAGCAATGGCATTCCGGCGAGCATGTGCACGCCTTGGGCTTGGACTTTATCTTTACCATGAAGATATGTTATAAAACTACAATGGTTATTTACCACAGCATGCATAACCTAGATTGCTTCAGATTTTGATTTGGAGAATTTCACATTTTCTGCCCCTCGAAGCAAACATGCATGTACTCATCAGAACTACTCGCTACGTTTTAGTTTTGTCCTTTGGGTTGATCTCACTGCAAACTCAATGTGTGAACTATGTTTATTGTCATGAGATGAGTGGATCATCAACAAAATCAATCAAAATGGGCATGGCTGATGGTGGTATCTTTTCCATTCTGCAACATGGTTTAGTTGGTAAGTTCTACTTAGAGATCCTATATGTCTACTAAGCTCCAAACTTAAATGTGCTCAAAGTTTAGATTGGTAGTGTAAAATAGTTAAAACTCCTGTTTTTCTTTTCTTTGGCATGTCTAACGTCACATCTTCCATTTTTATGTGGAACTACAAAGTAATCATTATGTAGCTGTGGAACTTTTAGGGCTGCCCCTAATATTGACTGCAATTCAAACCAATTTAGATCAGCTATTAACATAAACACATAAAGGATGGTCCAATGTACAAGGTCCCCATTGATGGGTGATGTCGGGTACTTTGCAACTCGAAGCATAGTCGCATGTCAGAAAGAAATGATTTCACCGTGCTAGCAAGGGTCAGGATATCCTCTAGAATATTCCTCACTTATACCATGTCTACTCAGATCCCCCAAGCACAATTGAATCCTCATGCCTACACACTGCACCTAAAGATCGTTGTCGAATGTGTTGTTGACTTATAGGATCCCCCCAAGTGGAGTTGAATCCTCATGCCTACACGCTGAACGTATCTCGACTCATCCCTCTGATGCTCGAGCTGATCAAAGAATTTTTTTCCCACATAGAGAGAGTGCTGGAGAGTGAAGAGAGAC
Source organism: Musa acuminata AAA Group (assembly GCF_036884655.1). Lineage (NCBI taxonomy): Eukaryota > Viridiplantae > Streptophyta > Magnoliopsida > Zingiberales > Musaceae > Musa > Musa acuminata. Next base: position 20,545,953 of record NC_088350.1, read on the forward strand.
GAGTTAGGTTATTGTCATAAGGTCTTCTATCTATCTATCTATGATCATAATCAGAGGTTCTTAGTTCTGCAGGTAAGAAAATATTCTCAAGAGTTCTTCTTCATTCAAAAACTAGTTTTCATTGCAAATGATACTGACATGACAGATCGGACAACTGAATTTATCGTCACCACATTAAAAAATATATATATTCTTGAGAATCTTTCCGTTGTCACCAAATTCATATTAATTCTTGCATATCCTGCAGCTCTGGCTCATATTTGCATCAGTAACTGCGATACTACATCCCTAAGCCATATATGCCAGAAAAATAAACAGAAACAATAACCCGAACATAGACTTGTAGCACTAAATGAATCTGAACCTTTAATGCAACAGAAAAACATTTCATGAAATCAAAATTTACCAAAGAAAAGCTGCTTCTAGACGAATAAATCCGGAATTTCAAGTCAAATCTGTTACTCTCTTGCCTGTCTCTGATTTCATCAGAATATTTCTAATACTAAAGTTCTTGTTCTAATTATCATATTTATCCTTATCTAGTGTTTTTTACAACAATGATTTTACAAAAGGAAAAAAAAAAGGTCTAGTGATGCTTGAGTTCAACCATTGCATCTTTTAAAAGGTGTTTTGGCTTCATAGAAACCTTCTCAATGTTTTGTGAAGCAAACCCTACAGTGCATCATTGAGCACCTAATAATAGCCTATACTAAAAAACAACTGACCATATATGCGGAAAGAAGGAAAAAAATGAGGAGCAACACAAGGCAATAAAAAGAAGAGGAAGAAACGAAGAGGAGCGCATCCATTCTGCCTATGCTACGTTACTGTTATTGCATTTGCTACTGTTGTATCTCAGAGAGAATTAGTCTGATGGAGAACATCTCTTTTCCATAAAAAAAAAATAACTAATGTATTTTTAACTTCTGCCAAGTATGGCTAATCATTTATGAGTCAACATCCACAAATTTTTTCTAGTTGGAAATAGTAATTATTGTTTTCATAACTTATGATTGTTTAATAATCATCTTTCACATGGAACATATATTTATTTATAAAGATATCCTAACTTATTTCTCTTGCTCTTGCCTAGTTGGATACTTGGATATGTCTATATATGGTTGCTTGCACTTGCCTCCAGGTTTATATTGTCGTTTACCCCTAAAACTACCATATTTTGCAAGTTAAACCTCTAATTACTGATTTAATCTTCTTTGTAACCTTGAACCAAACATTACACAAAGGTCCATGTTGATGTCTAATTTTAAAAAAGTTGTGACACTGAACCAAACATTTCAACCTAGAGTTGGGACTTGGGAATGACCAAAAATAACACATCAAAACTCAAATTTTAAATTTCATATTCAGATCTCATTAAGAAAAAAGTATATGTGAATCCATGAATCCACTTTATAATTTTTCCCCATGACCCTCCTCCAAACACTACTTAAAGGTCCATGTTTGAGTTTATTTTGAGAAAGCCCCAACACTGAACCAAACAGCACAAATAAAGGGTTTTCAACCTATAGCTAGGTTGGTCCAAGCTAACGTACCAAAAGGCGAACTTGGAACTTCATACTCGGACATCATAATAAAAAAACTCAGGATGGTATACATTTGACCTACTTAGCAATTGATCAAACTACACTTTCAACGCACATCCAGAAAGCTTTTCTGTACTAATAAAAAAAAAAGTATGGAAGAATCGAACTATAGTAAATCTTACATAGTTACATTTAAACATTAACGGAGCGACCGAAATCAGTTCAAATGGAACATGTCCCTCATCAATAAATTATAGCTAAATACAGATGAGATGAGTGTGTCTAAAATCTTAGTGAACCAATAAACCAATAGCTTCCTATGTGCACATCATGCTTTCTCAAAATTTATTTAAGCATTTTAATTACTATCTCCATAAAGCTACATTCACTAGATAATATCTATCCAAATCAAATGACAGGTATGACTCTACAAGCATCAACTGCTCCCATTGACACATCCTAATTCTTGATAAATGTAGGATCACATAAATGGTATGCCACAGCTCACAGGCAACTCTTTTGGACATGGACAAGGAACCATCTGGATACAGAACTCATCCCCACACTGACTATAGCCCACATCACAATTCATGATTCTAAGCCAAAATATGATTATAGGCATTGCACATGTTTTTACCATGAAAGTGGGTTTAGAGCATGTAGGCACGATCACAGAGCTAACTAGAAGATACATATTAAGGTAAGGCTTCCATAAGCATATCATTTAATGATAATACAGCAAATCAACCAAAATAACAAAATATTCTACATAAAGCACATGGGAAGGTCAGAAAGATTAGACCTTCAGTTCAAATGATTCATGACAAAAACTTGCCCATAACCATGCTGAGATAACATAAACAAGTCCTATAAACAAGTTTCTCTTCAAATTTATACATCCAAATATAATAATACCACATGCATTAAATTCAAATCACAAAAAAAAAAAAAAGAACGAGAACACACTTCATCTGAAATTTTGCCAATGCATAACTATTATAGCAAAAGGACAACGACATAATGCACTTAGTTCAATAGCAAAATATTTAGAAGTTTGCAAAGGACAAATAGGCATGCCATGTTGCTAAAAAGTACAGAGTTTATCAGATAATATATAGCAGCTTTTAGAAATGATCACCATTAAACAGATCATCTTAACTGAACATTAAGTAACCCAGAGCAGGTCAACGCAAAGATCACCACCATAGTACAACAGTTCCTACCATGCAGATCCTTACACTCTAGCTCCTGAGAGAATAACTACCATCATGACTTATCTTTAACAAAATAGCAGAATAATCCATGTAGAAGCACTTCCATAACGATAACTTTCAGAAAAATTTAGAAGCCAATTCTTCTGTGGACAAGAAGAGAAGTTTTGAGTGGTATAAGTTGTCTAGTTCATAACTGCTACCTGTTCTGTTTGAGAAGCAACATTGCCTGAGTTCCCAGCAAATAGCCCTTGTATCTCCTGACTTCGTCCTGCATTGCCAAAAGTATCAAACACAAATGCAGTGAATTCAGGGGAAGCATTTATCTGGCTTCTTAGCATCTGTTCCAACAACTCTCGTCCTCCATCCAAGTTTCCTTCTTTGCACAGTTGAGTAACCAAAACCTCAAAACTTGTTCTATTTGGTTTAAGCCCCCTCTCCCACATCTTCCCAAAAGTCTCCAATGCTTGATTGGTCCTCCCTGCCTTCACCAATCCCTCAAACATCATGTTGTAGAATCCCACATCAACCCTAAAGCCAGGGCTTCCCCCACTACTCTCGATTGTCTTCTTGAAGTACTCCAATGCATCGTCTGTCCTCCCTTCCCTGAAGCATGCATCGACCAGAAACTGATAAGTGGTTGCATCCGGATTGACTGACTTTTCAGGCATTTCTTCGAACAGCTTTTCTGCCTCAGAAAGCAATCCGTTCTCACAGAGCTTCCCAATGATGTTATTGAAGCAGCTGACGTCCATTATGCATGGTTTCTTGGGCTGCCGGTGGAATACCTCGATGGCTTCCAAGATCTTCCCTTCCTTGAAACGTTGATTCACCATCAAATTATAAGTGTCTGTGTTGATAGCCGTGAAGCTGGGTGGTGTGTGGTTCTCGAGCATATTCTCAAACATCTTATTGGCCTCGGCCAACTTATCGTGCTTCAGCAAAGTCTCGATGAGGGTGTTGCAGGTGACGGGGGTCATCTTGAACTGTCGGTCAAGCAGCGACTGGTACGACTCCATCGCCTCCTTGTCCATCCCACGCTTGAAGTAAGCCTCCATCAGGGTCGAGTGCACGACCCCATCGTAGACCAGGCAGCGCTCACGGAGCTCATCAAAGAGCTCCAGGGCCTTCTCCATGTTCCCACGGTCGATAAAGCCAGCCATGAGGGTGTTGTAGACGATGGAGTCGGCGCCGTGGCCGCGGTTGAGCATCTCACGGAGTAGGTCGATAGCTTCCTGGATACGGTCCGCATCGACGAGGCCCTTGGTGAGGTGGCGATAGGTGACGTAGGAGGGGGAAAAGGGGGCGTTGTCGAGGACGTGGCGGTAGACGTCGAGGGCGACGTCGACGCGGCCAGCGTTGCAGTGGGCGTTGATGAGGATGTTATAGGAGACGACGTTAGGGACGATGTTGGACTGATTGAAGAAGAAGGAAAAGAGGGCGACGACATCATCAAGGCGACCGGCGCGAAGCATGGAGGCGGTGATAGCATTGCAGGTGAAGACGGTGGGGCGAACTGAGGAGAAGACGGCGTGGCGGGCGGTGGAGGACGCCGCGTCGAGGTCGCCGGCGCGGATGAGGGACTGGACGCGGTTGTGAAGATTGAGGCGGGGGCCGACGAGGGCGGAGGTGGAGTCCGGGAGGCGAGGGGCGTTGGGGTCGCGCGGGGGGCGCGGGGCGTTGGGGTCGCGGCGGAGGGCGTGGAGGGGGGGCTCGATGCGGAGGCGGCGCTTGCGGCGGCGACGCTCGGCCGCCGCCTCCTCGGCGGAGGAGAAGGCGAAGGGGCGGGAGGGAGCGGAGAGGGCGCCGAACAGCAGGGGACGGCAGCGGTCGGGGGCCGCGCGGAGGGAGCGGAGGAGGAGGAGGTGGCGGTAGAAAGACATGTTAAGGGCGAGAAGGGGAGGAGCGACGGCAGCAGCGAAAGGGCAATTGGGGCCAAGTAAAAGAGCCCCCCTTTTGTGGAAGCAAATCGATCGGCACTGGGAATGAAGAGGAAGAGAAAACCCTACTGCTGTAAGGGTTTGCGGAGGGGATCGTATCTTATTTATAGGATGATGACGCAGCGGATTATCGGATCGAATACCAATCGGATTTAGAGCATGATCCGAACCCGATAACTGTATATTAACGGCTAATTATCGGCCTCATTGCTTATCGGATCCGCATGAAAAGCTCCGAACCCGAATTACCGAGTTCCATTGGCACTCCAAATTCTTGGATGGGTGTAAAGTATTGTAATTAGGTTAATTCTATAGTTATATTTAATTATTTCATAAGTTATATTTATTTATAAAAATATATCGTATAGTTCGACTTTAATATTCTTTAATGGATTGCCAAAGAGTTTGAATAGTTTTGTTTTATTTTGTAATTAAAGAAATTAATATCTCTCTTTCCTTGTCATTTATGAGATGACATTAGGATTCTAGAAAGAAACATTACAATTTCCATCCTTCACACGAAACCATCAATTTCTTTAAAACTTTTATCATAAAATTTGTGAATATTTACTTAAACAAGAAATATTTGGCTTCGAAATATAAATTAAGCATATTGATTTCATTATTGGAATTTGGAGTTGATTTAATCTTTCTCGTTTTTAAATCCCCTCCCCGTTGCAAGGGGATTCACTTGATATATAATTAAGGCAAAAGGAGTTGAGTTGACCAAATGTGTTATTGTTATGTAAAAATTTATTTATTATCATGAAAATTTTAATGTAATATTTTTTTTTACTCTCAATGAATCTATTTAAATTAATTTATATATTGAATGATATGATCAAATATTGTCATTAAAACTCTCAATTGTTCCCTAAGTTAATTCTTATTTTAGTATAATAATTTCTTGATACACAATAAAAGGGCCCACACATGCATCCTTAACCCTATAAAAAAAAAATACACTTCATAGTTTTTGAATCCTTGATGTAATTTTCATATGACAGGCTCAAGAATTAGACCAAGGTTGAATCTAAGTCCTTAATGAGTCAAACAATAAGAACATAAGTTATCACGACTAAATATGAATTGTAATTCATAATTAACTAAAAAATTGAACTTCTAATATATGAAATTTAAGGTCCATTATTCTTAAAAAAAGTTGACCCCTACTATTCATTAGTTATATCTTACACCAAGTAAAAAAAAAATCAGAATTAAATTTAACTTATTTATGTAGATATGAATAAAAAATTTAAAAAAACATGAATGATCTCATTTAATATCTGTAAATTATAATTTAATACTATATATTGGGACTAAATAGAAAATCTAACTTTTGTATAAAATCAGTTTTAATATTTGAAATTTCTAGTAGTGAAAGTTGGATTATTAAAAAAAAAAAGAACTGATCCATCATTTTCATTGAAAGATCCTTATCTAAGTAAAATAATCAAAGCAAATCTCTATTAGTTCAATGTTCCTATCTTGATTAAGAATCAAAAAGCTTATTATGAATATTACATTTGCTAAGTGTCAAATACTCAGAGTTGCAAGCTTAATATCGGGAGCTGATTGAGCTTGACGGAGTGTGTCTTGTAAAAACCAAGTCAACGATATTTCCAATTAAGGGAGTTAGCATTCTTAACGATAGTGTAATATCTCATTAGTCCCACATTGGAACTGGACAATGAGTATGATCGACTTATATGGACCTAATGAGTATATTATGATAATTTCTATTTAAGCATTTTGATTTGTGATTGAAATATCAAAATGAAGTTATTAATCAATTAACTCATCACACATCGTGATAAAGAAGGTCTTACTAACTATCGAGATTTAGTAGGAAGTTAATCCATAAGAACTATTTCTTGAGATTGTCAAACACTACTAGTCAACAAAATTATCCGAAGTCTAATTCAGGACTAACTAAAATTTGAACTTCTAATATACAAAGCAAAAACACTTCCACTAACAATGCATGGAATAAAAGACAGGTGATCACTTTGTAGCACAACTGGTAAGAGATAAAGTGATAACATTTGACTATAGGAAGAACATAAAGATCTCTTAGCATTATAACAGTACTTATCTACGTGAGCATTTTATGTATGAATCCATGCTTCTCTTTTGGAAGTTCATGCATCATATACTCTGCCTATTTCCTCACATTTTGGTCCGCATGGCACACCACAATCACCTCAGTCTCTTAAACCTTCCTATTCCCCTGTGTAGCACAATAGGTAAGAGATGAGCGATAACAGTTCAACATAGGAAAGACATGCATGAAGATATCCTAGCTTTGTAATAGTACATATCAACATAACATGTATACGCACAATAAACCTAATGTGAATCCCTACTTATTATTCTCTTCTAAGTTGTTTTTAGAAGCTCATGCATCATGTCCTCACACTTTCGTCCTCGTATCACACCACAAATATCCTCAATCCTCATCACTTCCATTCCTTCTCCGGCGAGTACCACTAACATGGTGGCCGCTACTTTCTCTCTCACTTACTTTCTATTCCAAGCATCATCTCAAAAAATATAATCAATAATAATGAATAAATTTTAATATTAAAATTTAAATTAATTTTTTTAATAATAATAAATTTTAATAATAACAAATAAATCCTAGGATGCATATCTTTTAATGTCATCTAAAATATTTTTTTCTAATTTTTAAGTGTGATCTATAAATGCATGATCCTATGAACAATGGAATAGAAATTAATGAAAGATGAGAGTAGATGAAGTTATGTCTGTTTATAGGATCTAGAATAAATAATTAGAAGAGTTATTCCCAAAAGAATTCTATTATAGATTTTTTTTTCTTTGGACGATAACCCTATTTAGAATCTAATTATAATTATAATATATCTTATCAAATTAAATAAGATAATATAATCTAACATTTTTTCATTTAGCTCGTTAATTAATAAGATTTTAAAAAAATAAAATAATAATTAATAAAATAAAAATTAATTATTTTTTAAAATATATTCTAAAAATTTTGAAAAATATTTGACACATGGCTACAAATATTATAAAATAAGTCAATAAGTTCAATAAATATAATAATAGTATATTAAATCCAACTACTAATACAAATCATAGTAGTTGTATGTCATCAATAATATACTCTTTTGTGCCACAATACTGTTAGTCTTTTCTAATACAGTCTATAATGACCCTTGAAATTTATCGTGTCAAGATAATCTTATTATCATATTCAACTATAATATGTACATATATAAATGTGAATAAGATAACATCAATAAATAATTTTAATTACATAAGTAAAAATATCAATTATAATATCTACTCAAACGTGCATCATCATATCTTTATGGGTTATTCATGAGCTCAATCATAAGAATATATTTATTAAATATCTTTGATTATAAGGTCTTAGTAAATGGATCAATAATCAATATAATAGAATTTAGATTTTTAATTGACATTAGTTATTTCTAAACTCTTTATCTAACTATCAAGTATTTTATACTATAATACATAGAACTATCAAAGTATTGATCATTCTAAAAAAAAAATTACTATGATATATTATAAATTATCTTTAATGACTTAGTAATTGAGTCTAACCATACCAAGTCCTAAAATAAAATCTCACATTCATCAAGCTTAATTAGTAGTCTCAAAGCATGTCTTAAATTTACTTCTATTTTTTTGATAATATAATTTGTAATACACTATTCTTGAAAATTATTGCTAATATAAATATAAATCATAAAAATGGACTCCTAAGGCAATGTGTAGAATCAACATATGAAAATCATATCATTTCAAGTTAATTTGATCTATGAGCATATAATATTTATCCCTAATAGGTATTTTATTATTTTATTTGTAACATTTCAATATTTATCGGTGAGCATTCCTTGTTATAAAATTGATATAATAGATTAGCATAATCTTAGCATATAATAGATTTTTAATTATGTATCCATAAAAAATATTTTTTATTTATTTTTTTCTATGTTATTCTTAAGATATTGGCTTTGACCAAAATTTTCACTTACGATAATAGGCATCATTAGCCAAACAAATTTGCATACTAAAGCTCTCCAATGCTCAATTAAATTATCTTTTCTGATATAGTCCTAATAATCTTTGAGATATATCCCTAAATATATCAATGCTCATAATATAATATGTCTTATTCATATCAATTATCTTTAAATTCTTAGTGAGAAATATCATTATCTCATGTAATAAACCATAATTACAGACTAATATAATTAATTTGCTCACATTGAACTTCAAATATAAATATTGATCAATATTTTTGTAAATATAAAAAATAATAATATTATGAAATTTTAT